>NW_006800638.1:135721-153187 GCF_000485575.1 Poecilia formosa | reverse complement strand
GCCTAGCGCCAACTGAGGGTAGTACAGTAATGATGTCATAGAACACTCTCTTAAAGCAACAGTACAGGTAGTAGTGTTCACCAAAATAAATAAAATAATACAATCCTTAAAATATAACAAAAAAATGGGATTCTTCAGTATTAATCAGGATTTGGTGAAATTTCAAACATTATAAAAATAAATTAAAGCACATTTTCTAAACTTGTTACATATACATCGGGTTTTTTAGGGGAAAAAATGTCACACTGCTCATTTGGAGGTCTTAAAAATTCATGTATCACATATGATACGTTTGGCGTTATAGGGATAAACACGACAAGGATCCGACAACAAAGACAACAGGTGGGCTTAAATACACAGAGGTTAATCAGACACACCTGGGGAAAAAATGAGGGAGGAGACAGAACAACACAGATCTAAATAAACACAGAAAACCTCAAATAAACACACAGAGAATTCAAATCACAAGTAATGCATAACCTTTAGTAAACCAAGTCCTCAATTGAAAACATTTGTATTGTATTTACTCTGTCTTTTTCTGTTATTAAACTTTGAAAAATGTGAAAATTTAAGTGAAAAAAAGCCAAAAACAGCATAACTGAAGGGGCCAAAGCCTTTTCATACCACTGTATATAATAACACGATTAATAGATAGAAAAACCAAATAACACAAATTTAAAATAGCTGTACAGAAAACAAATATTCACATTAGAGGTGTGCTGATCGATTGGCCACCGATCATAATCGGCTGATTTCCATTAAAGTGTATGATCGGTGATAGCCGATCACTGTCTCTTGTTGCCGATCACATTTATCTCACCTCACAGCCTGTCTGTGCAGCTCACCTCCTCTTTCCTTCACACTGCGCAAGCGCCAATCCTGTCATGTGGAAATCTAACGCTCTGAGAGTGAATGGGGACGTTTGCGTGTTGCGGCGGAAAATTACCTCGAGATTGAAACACGTCAAAATGCATCAACACAACAAATATAATATGGCATTTAAAAAACAAGCACTTGACGGAGTTTGGCTACATCGAGGCTCAATGCAGGAACAAAAGGACATCCGGAGCGGCAGGTAAAGCAGCGCACAACTACCAACACTCACCTGGAAGAGCATCACGGTCAGAAAGTTAAACAAATAATGAAAAATAATTCAAGTCTTTGAGCTAACAGTGTAAGTCGCTGGTTCTGTTCTCGCTCTTGAACCGCCGCTACCCGCTACTGGTGGCAATATTTCACAGATGAAGCTCCGTTTCTGCTCCACCCGCAGTGAACTCTCACACAAACAGCGAAAAAAACAAAACAAAAAAAATCTTGGATATGTATTAAAACTTTCGCTGTCCTAACCTAAGACAGATAATCTCTGAAAATAATCGACCTTCTCTGCCTCCTCCCTGTGTTCTGCAGAATTCGGTCAGAAACAACCAATCAGAACCAGCGTGAATCAGCTAGCCATGCTATCAGGAAGTTTTGACTTAGTAATTTAGGATTGTTTATTTTAATTTAACCTGCATTTGACTTTGAATGAATGTCTCCTTTATTACTTGACATTATTTGATATAGGCAGATTTATTTATTTATGGAACTGAGAGCCTTACTGTTAAATATTATTTTACTGATTGCAGATTTTTCAGTTGTCTTTTTGACTGAGTAGCTGCTGTATTGTTCCTGCAAGTATTTTGCATGTTTATGTCTAAGTTAGGTAAATTTATTGCCAGATCATTTATTAATTTTTCCAGATCACTTAGTATCATTTATACTATCGGAATCGGCAGCAAAAAACCTGATCGTTGCAACCCTAATTCACATAATGTCATTTTGTTTGGACAGTGAGGATTCAAATGCAGAGAGAAGGCAGGGTTAGGTTTATGTTGACATAGCGAGGAAAATAAATTGCACAAATACCACAGAAACAAATACAAAGCAGAGAAGCAATGGAGAGAACAGAAAACTTGGGAAGACAACCAGAGAGTAATCAGATAACCCAAGAATTCAACAATAAATTAGTTAAAGTATAAGTATATTTTTGGGGTTGTCTGTAATGTGCCTCTGTGGGATGCATAAGTGAAGACTCTGTAAGACAGACTTAAATAAGTAAGTACAGTTATTAACCAATGCATATGCAGGTTAAGCAAGCCCAAAATGCATAGATTAATGTTAGTTAAACATTAGAGAGTTAATGAGAATTTAGAAACTGGTCATACCAACAAAGCCAATAAAGACCCACTTGGTCTCTGGACAGCGTCCATCTTTATAGATCTTCCCCCAGCACCTGTTTTCCAACACGAGCATATTATAACAATCACTTATTCCACATTGACATCTTGTTTGGACCCTATGCCACATTGTCCCCTTGTGCCTCTGGAATCTTCCTCGTGCCTTCAGGAAAACTGAATCCATAGGTAAACATGTTTTTCAAACTCAATGTTTTTTGTGCTGTGATGCATTCCAGGTCATTCCAAAAAGTCCATTTGTGTGTCCAGACTACAGACTCTACTTCGCTCATAGCAAAAGCCTCAGCTTTTGTGTGATATTGAGATATAAAGATATAGCCTGTTTTCAAACACTACAAAGTCAATGGTAAAACTGCAGAAAAGAGGTGATCAGAAGAACTGATCTGTTGCAGCTGAGAGCCAAGCGGTCCCATGGAGTGACTGAGAATGTGAAACACACAAACTAACTAATTACAGAGGAATCTGGTAAACAGAGGAAATACTAACATGGATGAGGAAGTCAGTAGATGGAAAACTAATATTAAACTTATGAACCTGACAAACCAAAAATAAAAGATGACTAGAGAAAAGAACTAAGAATTCACAGTATACAAAATAATACAAAAATAGGAAATGTCCTGAAAAGACTGTGACACTCAGTGTTGTTGACCAGATATGGAGGATGTAAAAAGACGGGTACACTACGAGAAACTGAGAGGGTGAAGCAAAAGATGAGTCAAAAAGTCTCTGTAGGCAGGATTTCCTCTACCAGAGGAGGACAACGCTATGATCTGCCAGCAAGGCGCCTGCTGCCTACTGCCATCTCTGGAAGGTAAGCCATATTGTTTCCACAAAACTCTTGATTTTATTTACCAACAAAAAATAGCTTAGCTATAGATTTAGTTCTGGAAGCTGTTACTCTGTGTGTCTGTTTTAAATTAAGGGTTTTTATGAAAAACAGCTGTGAGCAAGTATCACATATGTAACCTGTCAGTTTCATTTTACAGTTGGTCTTGGTGTGACACACAATAAGGAAAATTAAGAAATGCGCTCTTAGATCAAAATAACCAAGATACGTCATGTTTCCACTGTTCAATCTATTAAGCTCTTTTTAGTGTTTAATTAGCAGCACCAATAATGAAAACATGTAAGTAACAGACAGCAGGGGTGACACCGGATCCAGCACAAACTGATAACCAGAATCATTTGTTGTCCGAAACAGATTGGTTGTGTCAGCTACCACTGACCTGGAACTGGTCAGTAGCATGGAAGTTTCTGTTGTTGATATAGGTTACTGTGCTGTTTAAGCATCAATGAACATGTGAGAATATAATCTCTCTGATTCACTCTTCCTTCCATTCAAGTGTTCCATTGCAGTAAATTGTGACCTTTCAACGTGGATCACACTCAGCAGCCATGGTGGCATGTGGGCTCAGGCCATTGTTGCTCCTCGCTGTCATCCTCCTCCTCCTGAGCTCCCTCCCACTGCTGGTTTATCACAGCTTGGTCATCCAGATGCTTCACGTGCAGCAGTACCCTGCGCCTGCTTCTCAGAGGAATCTCAGCATCTTGTTGTGGCACTGGCCATTCGGACGGTCCTACAGTCTCAGTGGGAACAAATGTCTGGAGATGTACGGCATTGGCCACTGTTTCCTCACTGATGACAGATCCGCCTACCCAACTGCAGATGTGGTTGTATTCCACCACCAGGAGTTAAGCAATGCTGCGTCAGCTCTGCCAATGCACTTGCCTCGGCCATCGGCCCAGGGCTGGGTGTGGCTATCCATGGAGCCTCCAGTCAACAATGCAAATGTCAAGCAGCTTAACGGTGTCTTTAATTGGACGATGAGCTACAGACGGGACGCGGATGTTACCACTCCTTATGGAGAAACCCTTCCAGGAGCTGGAATGCAAGGCTTTCAAAGTGCTTTAAACCGTTCCTGCTTTGCAAGCTGGGTGGTTAGCAAATCCAAGCCCAACCAGACCCGTGTTGATGTTTACCAAAGTCTGCAGAAGTACATCCCCATCCAGGTGTATGGAAAGTGGAAGAAGAAGCCTCTCCCAGACGATCGGTTGCTGCCCACCATCTCAAAATGTCTGTTCTACTTGTCTTTTGAAAACTCAGAGGCAAAAGACTATATCAGTGAGAAGCTGTGGAGGAATGCATTCCAAGCAGGGACCATTCCAGTAGTTCTTGGCCCTAGCAGGCCCACCTATGAGGAAGTGGCTCCGCCTCATTCCTTCATCCATGTAGCTGATTTTAAGAGTATAGTAGAACTGGCTGCTTACCTGAATCATGTGGCTGCAGACAAGCAAGCCTATGAGGAGTACTTCAAGTGGCACAAGACACACAGGATTAAAACCTACACCGACTGGAGAGAAAGACTCTGTCAGATCTGCCTTAAGTACCCCAGTTTACCAACCAGGAAGGTTTACCAGGACCTGGATGGCTGGGTTAACAGTTGATACTCCTAACACTGCTGGCTGACTGCAGGAAGATGCATATGGAGTGAAAATGGTCTCAAAATATCTGTGTGTGTAAAAAGATTTGTTCATGCGTAAAGGGATTTGTGTGTGTGTAAAAATATCTGTGCATATGTAATACTGGATTTATAAACCTTGAAAATAAAATAAACCTTCTCCTACGCCTATAAATGTTGAAAAAGTACACACAAGTCACCTGGTACACACACACAAAACTGCATTTACACACAGATCCCGTTACGAGTGCACAAGTAGTTTTGAGACTCATTTCACGCTTCGGGGAAGCTCCCAGATTTGTGTGTAGATGGTGCGTTTACATGCTAGTAAAAGCTGGGACATCTGAGTTTTGCTCTGAGTCTAGTGTTTTTATCCTCTGACGTTTCTCACTGTGCCGAAGTGGCAAATACTTTAGTTCGTGGAAAATGGAATATATCAGCACTTCCTTATAATATCCTAAAATTATTTATAGACATATTGTGCATTTTTGAGCGGTACAGGAGACTAAGTGGTCTGAAAAAGGACCACTGGGTGGCGGAATGGTTCGCTGGCTGGAAAAATAGCCAGGCAAACCCAAGAAGCGAGACGGAGCGTCCCGGTGGTCTGTGGGTGGTACCGCCCACGTTAAAATACACTACAATATGCACAACTTTTAAGTGTTCCCCCAGAGCGGCATTGTTTATTAATTAATCAGAAAATAAGTCTGATTAATTATTAATCAGACTTATTATTGTTTGGAACCACTTCCAGAATTTAGGATGCTTAAGTGACTAAGCTTTCATGAATGCAGACAGAACATCTGCATAGTGCAACATGAGATTAAAGAACATTATTATTATTATTATTATTATTATTATTATTTTATTTCTACAATATCCCAGTACTAGCAATTGCCTAAATTATTCTAAAGTGGCAAATTCTGTAAGAATGTTGTCTTTAAGTTGTGATGCTCATGTGCCACAATTTTTTTAAAATGTTCAACAGATCCTGAGGCAACCTGGCACAGCTATGTCAAATAAGGCTACAACATCCCTGTTACTATATATTTACTGATATAAATATATCAGTATATTGTTGCTTCTCAGAGTCTAAACATTTGAAAAACTTGAATTCATATCAGGTTAGTATGAATCTAGTTTTACTGCAAATCACTAAAGCAATCTACATTTTCTCAAACAGAAAAACTAAACAGTATAAAAATAAGGACAATTTTTCCTCTTCACTGTCTACAGTCCTTTACATTTTTATTGTAGATATGAACCATGAGAATACTACATGTATCACAAGCACCAACATAAAGGCCATCAGGACAGATGAGGACACAGGGTCACCGTATTGAGAGTAAAACTTCAACGCAGGAAGTTTTTTTTTTATTTTCCAAACAGCAATGCTTGTCCCTGACAGGGCCTGACTTTAACAGAGGAGCTGATAAAAGGCCCTGGCAGTGACAGACTTCTCCAAACTGAGTAACCCACACAAAGGCCAGAGGAACAGCAGCAGCCTCCCAATGACCCCTGGATGAGCTGACCAAGTCTTGTCCCAAGCTGAACCGCCCATCCAGCATACTTTGACAGGAAGTAATTTTGGGAGAACTAAAAGGCACCACACAAAGAAATTACAAACCAAGGGGAAAGGGCTAACAATGATCTCTATTTGAGAGCCCCGCAATCATTGTCCGATTTTAAAACTGGCTTGAAAATTTTCCTCTTTAGACAAGCCTTCTCCACTTTTATTTGACAGTCTCTTTTTTAATTGTTTTTGATTGTTGATTTTATGTTTTTAGATGAACCATGTAGCACTTTGAGATTTTTATTAATGAAAAGTGCATTATAAATTAAATTTATTATTATTATTAATTTATAAACACTCAGAGCCTTTCAACAGTATGTATTATTCTTGATCCATTACAACCATATTATCAATGTCTTATATTTGTTTTTGTTTTGTTTTTGGGGTGATGGGGGTGATATGCTGGACTAATGCAAATCATACGAAAAATAATCCATGGTTTTCCTTTTTTTTTTTCTTCTTGTGGTTGGTTCCATATGCATTTTGATTTATTTCTCTCAGATCATTGTTAGCCCTTTCCCCTTGGTTTGTAATTTCTTTGTGTCTAATTCACCTTCCCATAGTCTGCCTGTTTTCCCCCTGATCTGCATTCAATGTCATTCTATTCCTCCCTCAATATAAGAGTACAAAATTAACCAGTTTTCATTGTTCATTATTAGTTAATCTGCCCGTTCTGCTCTATCCTGCTTCATACTCCTTCTGATTTATTTTTAGATTTAATTGGTTTCATTATTGTCAGTTTACATTTTTGAACTCTTGGGTTTTGGGACTGGTTTTTGTACATTTATTTTTGTATTGTTGAATTTTTTGTTGTTGTTGTTGCTCTACTTCTGCATCCCTATGCCTGCTTTTGGGTCCTCCAGAACCATCATCACAAAATCTTTTAATGCCATAATAAAACAGTGTGCTTTGCTGCAGTCACAATATTACTTTGTAGCTGTAATTGGTGGCTAGGGTTAGGGTTAGCATCAGCTTATACACCGTTCAAGGTAGTGAAATAAAACAAAACATGTGGTTCAAGAGTCAGATTAAAACAGCAATGCAGCTATTTTTCCCTTTCGACAGTATGATACAGAATCCTCCTCATAGCTCATGTATGCATAAAGCAGGCAGAGTTCAGCTCCCTGACCGCCATCCGATCTGTCTTGTCAGATAATCAGGCTTCCAAGCGCTGCCTGCTAACTTACAGATTTCCTTCAGTTACTGTGAAGCTGTTGAACAACCTTCCACCTGGATTTCAGCTCTGCTTAGTTGTTGACAAAAAGTCGACTGTTTTTCTGCTCCTCCAGGCCCCTCTATAACAGCTGAATATGCATCAGTCCCTGTGTTATGATAGTGCCCTTTTGGTACTTCACATAATGACAGTATTTAATTTGATCATAACACTTTGAGAATCTGTGTGGTACATTAGATTTACCATGGCGTAAGCAGTCACGTTTTAGGTTTTATGGGATTTGTCAGCTGTCATTAGTCTGTTCCAAGTTATTCCCCTGAAAAATGAACCAGATGATATTTTTGACTCGTCAAAAATATTCAACACATTCCACTTTTAAATCTGTGCTTGTTGCTGTACCTCAGCTAAACAGAATTCAACCTTTGTTCACATATTTACTTAAGGTTTCCCTAAAAATGTTTGCTTTTTAAAATGCTCACTGGCTTATTTTTTTTACTTGAGAGAAACTTGACTAGTTTGTTATACTCTTATCATAATAAGAGTATAACAAACTACACCATCTCAGTCATTCCTATGAAATGTTGCAGTAAGCAGCTGAATGTTTTGTTCTTGGGCATATGCACTGAAGCTGCATGAACTCTAACACAAGCCAATATTCTTTTTCATGCCAGGTTTAAAATTTGGTTTGCAGAAAAATACAAAAAATGCCAAAACAAATGAAGACCTACCCAAACTGTGCTACATATGATTGTCTTTGTTCATTTGTTGATATATTTCATAGCTTTAACAGTTTTGTATGATTTGTCGGCATGTTTTTAAGGTGGTTCAGGATACTTTGAAGTGAGGTTCTGTGGTACCATCAGCAGTAATTCCTTCTCCTATGTCCTATAGCTGCTTGTTGGAAATGAATAAATTCTTAGTGATTTAAACTGACAGACTTTTTGAAACTGCAGACAATGCATCTGCTAACACAGTTATATTAATAATTATGGCATTTCCACCATTATTACATATTCTTATACACTTCTGTAAACATTTCCCTTCTGTTCACCATATGCTGCATTCTGGCAACTGTCTGCAATAAGAAACACACGAACTTCCACACATTTCCAAGTAGGGCCAGCAAAATCCCATCCTACAAGAATACAACAATATTTGTTGGTATTTTTAATGTGTGTTGTACAACAGAATACAATATTAACATCCCCCAAATTCCCTCATCATTTTTTTTCTTGGTTTCTTCTTGAACTCACTGAGAGGTGGGATCAGACTAGACTGGTAATCCAGATCATCTCAGACACTCAGCTGGATGTGAGTCTTCATGGACTAAAAACACACATCCAGCCTGTGTATGAAGGGTGTGTATGATTTACTTTTCCCTTTACACGTGACTAAATAGTTTCCTAGACACAGTTCAAATGGAGATTCATATCTGTTTCTTACAAAAAATGAAAGGACAAAAGCAGTTTCCACTTAAGACCTTATAAATATTTATTTTATTACAGCTTTGATATATGCACATGCAAGCTAAACATACAGAGAACAAATAAAGAGGCCAAAGACAGTTTGTATTGTTCTAAGGCTCCTTTACAGAATTGTTAATCTGGAGGAGAACAACCTAAAGAGAAATCAGCAGGGATTTGTGTTTAGCTTTCAGCAGAGGGGAAAAAAAGACCATAAAAATAAATAAAAATGCAACATGACAATTTGATCTTTGCTTTGCATGCCCCATGAACTGTCTGTTTTGCTCCACAAGTTCTGTCAATCTGGATAAACCACATGTCTGCTGGAGGGGTTTGTGTATTTGACGAGCTCCTTCACATCTTCACCGATGATAAGACAGAGCCAAGGCTTCATCTCCAGATTCCTGCCTCAAAGTGTCTCTGGTGCCCATCCTGACTGAGCTCTGTGCCGGAGCAGATGCAAAGAGGCAGGCAGGAACCTCCAGACTCAGACATGTGAGCCTGTGGAGCAGAGGAGCTCGTCTTTAGCAAAGGAAAGGCAGAGAACATCGATCTGAGGTTGGGGGGTAACAGTGCTCATAGCAGCTTTACAAAACACAGTTCTATTCAAACGCATCACTGAAACAAGACAGCTATATTAAATATATCTAAATGTCTAAGCACTAGAAGTGTTTAATGAATATTCATTCAGTCGTCAGATTGCCGAGTCCACAAAGCAACAGTCAGAAAAATCCCAACGTGTTTTTGTGTCAATTCAGTTTGGTCATGCTTTGATTGTTCGCTGTATTGGGGTCATCAACCCAAACAGCTCTCTGTAGAGCTAGAGGGAACCTGGGTGCTCTCTGGTTTTCTCTGAAAACAGAGAAAATCTAAACAACTGCAAAAAAAGAATGTTTGATTTTCAACTTCATGTTCGGTTTCAACTTTGTTCCTCCTGCAGCCGTGATGAACATGTTTCTGGGGTCAATAATATTTTAATCTGGGCAGCTTAAATTTAGCATTTAAAATGAACATCTATATTTAAGAATGGTGGCAGTAGGAATAGTCACACTTTAAAAAGCTTTTCTCAGTGAGGACTCAGCAGGATGAAGACATTTGTGTTTTTACTAGAGATGCACCGCAACATCAGCCTGAGAGATACGACTGTTAGCAGCTAGCCAGGCTAACTGCTCCAACTATTCACTGTTCAAAGATAATAAAGACAATCAGACATTAAATCTCTTTTGACAGCAATTTCTCCTTCGCACTTATAGCCTGACGCAGCCTCTGCTCTGGACTGCTCACAGCAGGTACGGTGGGCCAAAACGGCCATAATTCAGTGACCAAAAAGGTTCTTAAATAATAGTTAATATATGTGGCCATTTAAATAAAACAGGTTTGCACACATAAAAAAATCGAATCATCTAACATTTTAATAATTTAGTAAAAATAATTATAAAATAATAATTAGAATTTCAATTATTTTTATGGTAAAAGTAAAATGAATAAGTTTTGAGTTTCTAAGTGGATACAGCACACCATGTATTTATGTATTTGTCATCCTGACCCATTAAAGTCAGTCAGTTGGTGGTTGGTCAGAAGTTAAACAAATCAAAGAGCTGAAGTCGAGGTCATTTCATGACAGACTGTAACTGTACAGACAGCAAATCTGTAACAAGGGATGAAATTCAGTGATCAAATGATTGAAAGTTTTTGTATTCAATAACTTAGAAATGCACTATATGCATTTTGATGCAGTCTAATTTAGTGTATGTAAAACGTTTCATTTTAACCATCACATATAATATTCATTTGAATTTATTGGTTTGATGGTGGAAGTTTTGGTCCTCTATTGCCAGAGACTAAAGAACACACCTATTTAATGCAGTTTATATATACTTTTATAGTTTTTAAAAAACAATCAGAGTTATTTAACAACATGCCTGAGCTTTTATAAAAAAAAAATGGTCCCAAAAATCTGATTGATGCAGCTCTAGTTTTTGCCAAGTGATCCTTTGCAAGAACTAGAGCTGCATCACATGCCTCACCCAATAAAAACGCCCCATATTGAAGTAAAAACTAGAAACATCCTGGATATGTGTTTGGATTCTGGTGGTTTGTATTCCAGTGGCCCAGCTCCTATCACCTGTTTAGTCTCTGAAAATAAAGAAAGCAGCAGCAGAGTTTGTCCCAGTATTCAGGCAGTGACAGACCGATCTGTCCTGTTCCATTAACTGCTATTTACACGTCACTAATGAGGACAAGCCATGGTAGTCGATGCCTTACGTACAGGATGGACTCTCTAGTTCAGAGTTCAGATAGAGACATTTTCAAATGACCTAGAAATCATTTTCATACAGTTTATGTATAGGATAAACATTAGCAGCAAGGTTGAGGTACAAACTTGGAAAAAAACTAGAAATGCATATTGACTGGTTTGTTACATGGATGATACAGTAGCTGTTCTCAGCCACTGCTAGGCTGAGAACAGTGGCTACATAACATTCTGATACAGGTGATGATGCTGCATGAGGCACACTCATCTAACATTAAAACTGCTCCTTTTTAAAATCAAAGCAAAACCTTATAGTAAAACCACAGACTGTGTTTAAAACTTGGGGAAGAAAAGAGAAATTACTGATGAATCAAAGACGACAGTAATACTGCCAGCTGGTGGCTTCTGCAGGCTCCTGCACTGCACTCTGCTCCAGCTGATCAACACACAGTCAGTCCACATGTTTCCTTCCAGGGCCAACACACAGACTCACAGCTGAACTGAAGATGAAACAGAACAGAGCAAGGCTGCAGACCACGAGACTCACAGTCAGTCAGCTTCAGTCATGAACCCAACATTTCACATGTTCCTCCTCCTCTTCTCCCTTTACAGGGAGACAATCTTGCTCTCCACATGGACTTGGCTGAGTGTAGCAGTGCATGTGGAGTGTGTGTGTGGATGTGAATTCAGGGAGCAGTACACACAGGTGATGGACTTCCAGTGTGACGGTCTGGATTTACTTGTGGAATCTGTGTAGGTAAAGGTTGGCGTCGTCAAACAGCGGGTTCTTCACTTCCATCTCTCCTGTCTGAACAACAACACAATTTAATTAACAAGAGACCATGTTTGCTATTTACTGCATGAATAAATATATTTTACTTTGCTAGTTTTGTACTCAATTTATTCAGAGAGTAAAAGGTGTGCTCTGCATATTTAGTACCTGACCATGCATCAGTTGTAGCAATTAATGGCAGGAAAATATTTAATAGCTGCTATAACAACTGCTGAAATAAAGTCATCTATTACCAACAACTTCTCACTGTTTACTGTGAAAAATGTGCTTATTTGGCTCTGATAAATATTAACAGTTTGAGGCTTCAGGCTAATTTTAGCATTTCATCTTCCTCCTGCGCACAAAGACCACTAAAGTGGTTTTCTTCATTGTGGGAGTTGAACAGTCTCACAAACTTTCCCAGTCTCTCTTTTGTTGTCATTCTCAATGGATACACTTCCCTTAACCATAAAACTGTGGAAATTGAAATTCCGAAAATAAATTAGCTTAATGGAAACACGCCAACTTCAAACACAAAACTGCCACAAATATGCTTTTTTTTTTTTTTTTTACATCACGAGTTACATGATCAACAATTAAATGCTACCACTGAAGCAACCACAAAAACATGACAGAAGGAGGTAGGAGGATTTGGTTTTTGTTTTTTTCAATGTGCAGCTGGCTCCACCAGAGCTCATGCTGGTCACTACCATAGTTCATTTTCACCCATCAAAGTTCAGACACAGCACGTTAAATAGTGTGTTTGCTCACTGGTGCCAGCCCAGGACACTCGTACACGGTGAAATCTCCATCATTCTCCTCATCTGTCGATGTTCCTGTGTCGGGTGGTCTGAGCTCATCACTGCGTCTGCATAGGTCAAACACTCAGAGTCATTCAACATGTAACAAAGAAAACACAGACCTGACAAGGCAGAACAGGAACATGAAGAAACAACGAGGCCCAGCAGGTGACTTACTGCTGCAGGGAAAGCATCTGTTGCTTCTGGTGCTGGTAGTGGTACATCTGGGCACTGTGGGCCAGTTTCTGGTCCCCAGGCTAAAAGACAGCAGAAAGCCAGATCAACAAGCTGCCAAACCATACAGATGACATTTCCTTTGCAGGAGCATGTGTCTTTACTGCACATGTTTAATCTTCACCGCTGGCTATAGCGTGGTGGTCTTATAAATATTTGCTTTATGCCTTTAAGTAAGCAGTTGCTGGGACATTAAATCATATAAGCAATGAAAATTATTCAGAGGTTTAGAAAGTTAGATTGGAGTTAGAGTAGTCCTGTGTGCAGATTAGATCAGGAACAGATAAGCTTTCCATTAGCAGGAAGTAGCTGCTGAACCTACCGACTTTACCAACCCACTCTAAGCTACTGTTGTACAGTTCAATAAAAACCAAAGATCAGAATGTAACTTTTGAAGTTTAAAGCCATAAGAAATAGAAAGAAATACATAGTTATCTCACTGTTGTCATGAGTGCCACTAAGATTTTTTTAAAATAATTTGTGCAAGCAAATTCACATAAAACATGAACATAAAAGACATGAAATTCTAAGCTGCTGGAGCATAATTACATATTTTGCTGTGTTTTTTTCCCCCTACCCAAGTCCTACTCACAAAGTTTACAAAATTTTGAGTTTCACATGCAGGATAGTCCAACTTTTGAGCCTCCAGATATGCTTCTCTCATCATTCTGAAACCAGAAATCAAACAATGATGAAACACACTTGGAGCTGACAGCCATCTTCTGACACATACAAAGATAGCTAAGCATGCAACGAATTACAGAAGTCTCACCTGACACAGCAGATTCCAGATATGACCAAGACCAGCAAACACACTGCGATAATCACACTGGTCATAACTGAGAACACATAGCAACAGAAGATGAGAGGGAGGGAATGAGCTGCAGGTCTGTGACTGTCAGAGGAAGACATGGTCTCTGGAAGCTGCAGCCTCCACACTGAAGACAGCAGTGTGGCAGAACCAATGGTCTGTAGTGGATCTGCTCAGTCACAAGACATCAAAGCAGGTAACACTCACAAACATCTTTGATCTGAGACGCACAAGTTGAGCTTGTTGATGTTAAAATGTTTCTTTAAGTCAAGAAGATGGATGTTTATTGAATATAGGATTGATCCTGTCTGTACTGTGGATTGATAATCAGAAGCATTCTGCCTCTTTGCTCCTCTGCATCCAATCCTTGTGCTTGAATTCCAACAACCTGCTGAATCAGGAAGGGGATTCCCTAGCAAAGCTCCTAATGAGAATAAAAACTTCATCTCCCTCAGTGACTGTCATTCTGAGCTCTCCTCAGGGTCACAGTCAGTTCTTCATGGCTAACAGAGACTTACTGAGAAACACTTGGTCATTGCGGGGGTAGGCAGTGAAGCGGGGCTCGCCCAGCTGACCAGGGCTGCAGCTGGTAGTAGAAGATGGACTTGTAGTGCTGAGTGTGATGCTGAGGCTGCTGGGCTGGTCTGTGGGAGATCCTCTGTGTCTGGAGATTGGCCTGATGAGCTGCTCTGCCTTCATGTCCAGGGAGGGTGGGGCTGAGACACATGGAGACGAGCTTGGACCAAACCTAGAAGCAACCATGTTGAGGTGCAGAACTGAAGCAGATGAAGACTTTCAGGTACCTGGCATCCTGGACTCGGTTCTCTGCTCACTGATGATGCCTGACAAGACATCAATCTCCTCATCCAGCTCAGGGTAAACCCTCACCTTACCTGCAGCAAAGCAAAGGTTAAAATCAGACCAAGAAATCAGTTAGTGACTGGGATTAGCCCATTTTATGTTTGACTGGCCAAATTGCTGATTGGCCACAAACTAAAAATCAGACCTATTTTCCAATCAGAGAACCCATTAACAGATCACACTGACAGCACTGTTTGGTCTGGAAGTTGTTACAACAGGAAGAACTTCCAAACCAAACATGTGGTTTATAGTTATAAACCACTATTGATGTGTGGTTTATAAATGAATTACTACTTAGTACTGTTGTGATCTGTGTTTTTCTGTGTAGTTATTTTGAGATTTTCTGTGTTAAGTCCTGTTTCCCTGTGAGACTCTGTCCTGTCCTCCCTGTTGATTGATTCCAGCTGTGTCTAGTTTACTGATTACCCTCCCTGTGTATTTAAGTCCAACTGTTGTCTTTGTCTCTTGTCGGATCCTCATCGTGTGTGGTTTGTCTAAGTCTTGGTACCAGCCTGTGTCAGTTAGCCATTCAGTAGAACTGTGAAGTCCTGAGTTGGTTGAACTATACAAAGTCATCATAGTAGAACTGTTAAGTCCTATGTCGGCGTCAGCTCTTTAAGCAGTCGTTTCCTGTTCAGTTGCTACCAGGGTTAGCCTACCTCCGCTCACCGTGCTGCTGTTCTGTTTACTGGACTGTTGAGTTGTTCATTTATCATTTTCTTGTCATTTTGGTTTCTACCTGGGTTCTCTCTTCGTTCTCTCCTCCCCACCTCATGACAAGTACAGAGTCAAAGTTTAGCAGACAGTTGAATGGTGACCATCCATCCATCCATCCATCCATCCATCCATCCATCCATCCATCCATCCATCCATCCATCCATCTTCTCACACACAGTGTGATGTCCCTGTCAAATTAAATTTAGGACTTATTAAGGCCTTTTGATTCTCCTAATGGTTTCAACTTAAGACAGAATGAATTGTTAAAGAGAACTTGGGTAAATGACTTGAATAAATTACTTAATATGTTACCTATTCAATTAAGTTGATAAGGCTTTATTTAACAAACTGCATTTCAGGGTTTACCAAACTTCAACACTGTTAAAGGTCACCATGCATTCGGTTGGCTGCAGGTGTGTTTACTCCACTATATAGTTTTTACTGGACTACAGTCACACATGGTCTCTAACAGAGTTCTTATGTTGCTTTTATGTCACCCTCAAATGTTTCAGATCATCAAACAAGTGTCAGTATTAGTCAAAATTAGTCAAAGTAAATACTAAAAGTAGTTTTAAAATTATAATTTCATTTATCAAGATTAGAAAAAGCTATCCAAACCAATATAGCTGTTTAAAAATGTAATTGCTTGCATTGGATTAACTTAAGTTTTGATTCAGTTTTATTATGACCTGAATAAAACACCCCTGACTGTAAAAAGGAGTGTTTTATTCAGACCTAAAACAAAGAAATCACATAGGCTGGCAGATTTGACATGAATTCCTTCTCGTCCAAACCCTTTTCAATTCTTTGGTGGTAATTAGAAGCTATGGTTTGAAATCAGGGCTAATGTTGGGATGCATGAAGTCCTGACCTCCCACTGAAAGGTTCTGCTGTCAAAAACCTCCAGGATGTACAGAGCTGTACTGCTATGGCTGAGGAAGGTCAAGTTTCCTCCATAGATTGTGTTCCAAATTTTGTCATGACTTCATAATGACATGTCTTTGGAGATTAAATGAACTCAATAAACATTAATTACTCAGCATTCAAAGATCCAGGAAACCCTCACTTTTTGTGTGTAATAAGACACATTACCATTAACTGTTTAAATCTCCTTATGCCGGCTGTTGTTGGCATCAAATGTTCTGTGTAAATAGTCAGGAACTAATCCCACACACAGTCTAGCAACATGCATGTTATACTGTAAAAATATTTCCCATGTTAGAGGCTAAATATCTGTCTCTTTATGTTTGAAGCATAACTTCTCAGACATTTGTGACAAAGTGCTGCACATCAGGGTAAAGATGAGGGAAGGTGACATTCACAGAAGAATAATACTCAGAAACAGCAACATGTTCTGTCTGGACCTCAATCTGACTCAGCAAAAACTGAAATAATACTAACTCAATCTGCCAATAAAGACAGAAGAATTACAACAACTGGGGTTGCTATTAGTTACATTTTACTTCAAGTTTTAAAGTCATAATTTCAGCTAGGAAAGTAAGAAGCTGTGTCTGACTTGTTGCCAGTAGTTTTCCAATCACCTACCTTTAGCAGCCTGAGCAGAAGGAAGATGTCTTCTCGTGTCGACACAGCGGCCATGATGATCCTCCACCAGAGGGTACAGGCAGGGCCCGCAGTGTGAGCTGCCTTGTCGGCAGAAGTGCCGTCCTGCTCGGGCACAGTCCAAACTGCGAGGACATAAGTTAGAACCTGAGGAGGAAGACACAGCACAGGTTGGACATGCTCAAATGTCTCAGGTGCTTAAGTTTTAAATTGTAACAACATAAACAAGTGTGCTTTTGTTGGAGCCTATTAAGAAGTAGATTAATTTATTTTTTGCTAAACTATTGTTACAGATCCAAGATTATGCAAATGGTAGCTCTATTGTTATTTATTTGTTGTGCTCAGACCCTCCTTGTCAACCTCCTGCTGTGATTCAGTGATTGTTTGGTGAAGGAGTGAGGAGTGAAATAATTTTTCTACCACAAAATTAACGTTTATATTTAAATTTTTTGTATGAAATCAACTCAGAGAGTATTTCTGTTATTTTTATAAGTAAAGAAAATACTCTTTTTGAAACCAGAAAACTCTCCGCGAGTGCTTTTTATTTTGAGTGA
>NW_006800638.1:133620-135214 GCF_000485575.1 Poecilia formosa | reverse complement strand
ACAAGTAGCAACAGTTATGAAAATGTAATTTAGTGTTATTACAGTGTCAAATGCTATGCTAACAGAGTCATTATTAAGTCTTACCTCAAGTGAAGTGAAACAAGTAGCAACAGTTATGAAAATGTAATTTAGTGTTATTACAGTGTCAAATGCTATGCTAACAGAGTCATTATTAAGTCTTACCTCAAGTGAAGTGAAACAAGTAGCAACAGTTATGAAAATGTAATTTAGTGTTATTACAGTGTCAAATGCTATGCTAACAGAGTCATTATTAAGTCTTACCTCAAGTGAAGTGAAACACACTGGACTACTTATAACTACCATCATAGCTGTAGAACAAACCCTTTGTACATTGGAATAAAACAAAAGATAACTTGTTCTAAGATAACAGAGGGTTTAACATCTGGTCAGTATATTGTTACTCTGAAAGACTGATTGAAAAACTAAAACAGAATTGCTTATTCTTTAACTTAGGAAAATAGGTTCTTTGAACAGTCCTAACTTTTTTTTTGTTGCTTTGATTGTGTCAGCCATCTCCTTCGTTATAGCCTTCCTGTAATGCTCTGAAAACAGGAGCTCTTCTTCTTGTCTTCATTTCCTGGCAGCAGCTCTTTGAAGGTGTCCAGAAATGCTCAGAAATTACAGCTGTTCTAGTAATAGTTAATCATGGCGAAAGCCTTTTCATGAATTCAAACTTGGTGAATCTCTTCTGGACATTCTCATAGTGGGTGATGATTCAATTCACTGTGGTCACTTAAAAAAAGAACAAAAACAAACAAAAAATGTAATTTGATTTTATTTTGGCATTTATTTAAAGACCATTCTAAAAATGTCCCTTGCTGCACACTGTCAGAATGGTAGACTGGCAGACAAATGTCTAGTTAACATGACTGGTTGTTATAAAGTGCAATACAATTATTTCTTAATACAAGTAGCATAATAACTAGAGCTGAACAAAATTATTCTGATCAAATATTTGTCTGGCAGAAGTTCATACAGACTGCCACTGTTAACCAGATTGCATCATTTAATGTATAGTTTTAGACACACGAGTGTATCTTTTTACTTAATGAGCATTCTAAATTATTTCTAATCAGATACTCTGACTTATGGTTGTTTCCAAGAAGCTTATTAATAAATAAATAGATCTAACACCAGTTTTTAGTTGTCTAAAACGTAACTTATTAACTCAACTGGTGAATGTTGATTCCTGCTCCCCCTTCCACACTTACCTGGCCCGTCCCACCCCACTTCACATGGTGAAAATATTAACTCAAAAACGACTTACCTAATTTTCTTGGGGAATATTTCATCTGCTTCTTTCTCTTTGGTCAAACAGGGACTTCTTTCTCTGGTGGCATCCTCCACACTGGTAGCATGTCTTCATTAGCCAACTTTGTGCCCCCCACCATGTGTCCTTAGGCCAGAGGTTCCCAAACTGTGGGGCGCGCCCCCTAGGGGGGGCGCCGTGCCATTGCAGGGGAGGCGCGGGAAGCCGTCTGGATGGATGGAAAAAAAACAAAACAAAAAAAAACAACATGAACGCTGCATGCGCTCAGTTTTTACCTTAGAATGGCCAACTCCCTGTTATTCC
>NW_006800638.1:131740-133610 GCF_000485575.1 Poecilia formosa | reverse complement strand
GTCCCTTGCTGCACACTGTCAGAATGGTAGACTGGCAGACAAATGTCTAGTTAACATGACTGGTTGTTATAAAGTGCAATACAATTATTTCTTAATACAAGTAGCATAATAACTAGAGCTGAACAAAATTATTCTGATCAAATATTTGTCTGGCAGAAGTTCATACAGCTTGTTATTCAGAATGCATAATTTAATGTATAGTTTTAGGCACATGAGTGTATCTTTTCACTTAATGAGCATTCAAAATTATTTTCAACCAGATACTGTCATGATCTGTGATTTTGTGTATTTATATTAAGGTTTTTCTGTGTTCAGTTTCTGTCCTGTGAGTCTCTGTTCTCTGCGTCTTCCCCATTGATTGTTCCCAGGTGTGTCTTGTTCCCTTGATTACCCCGTGTGTATTTAGTCCCACCTGTTGCCTGTGTTCCTCGTCGGGTCCTTGTCTTCGTCTATGTCTAGTCAGTCTCATGTCAGTCTAAGTCTAGTGTCTAGTGTCTAGGTACGCCTATCCAGTAGTACTGCTAAGTCCTGGATAGCGTAAGTTCCTATTTCCAGTCATGCTATCAGTTGCTGCTGGTGTTTAGCTGTGTGCTAGTCTCTCCGCCGTGCTGCCTGTGTTGGACTGTTTTGTGCCTTCATCATTAAACTGTTCATCATCATCACCATACCTGGGTCTAAGCGTCAATCCTCACCACCACCAAACCACTCTTTATGACAGATACTCTGGCTTATGGCTTAAGAGGTTTATTAATAAATAAATAAATAGATTAAACACCAGTTTTACATTTGATAACAATTAACTCTCTAAAACATAACTTGTTAACTCAGCTGGTGGATGTTACCACTTACCTGTCTCCTCACAGCCCCCTTCACCTGGAGAAAATAGTAACACAAAAATGACTTGCCTAATTTTCTTGGGGAATATTTCATCTGCTTCTTTCTCTTTGGTCAAACAGGAACTTCTTTCTCAGGTGCCTGGTCCTCATTATCATCCTCCACACTGGTAGCATGTCTTCATTAGCCAACTTTGTCCCCCCCACCATGTGTCCTTAGGATAAAATCGGTCTTAATGTGGCTAAAGTTGCCAAAGCAAAGAACACAAACACGTCACAAGTTGCAAAATAATGCACATAAAGGATAACTTTGACTAACATATTGGTTATTAATTTGTTAGATTAAAATTGGAGGGGAAACCCCCATTTGCTTGTCTTTAAAATATGTTTAATATTAAGGGCTAACGTTACAGTAATGGAGATTAATAACTTCAGCTAACATTAACTTACAGCAAAGTAGGATTGGTTTGAATTGCTCATAGCAAACATTAGAAAGAAAGAACATAATCAATGTTATTTTCTCAAAGAAAATATAACGTTAAAAAGACACATACGTCATATGTATTAGGTGCCAAACTTCGGCTTCTTTTTAAACAGGAGGTCTGGCCGTTGTTCCGTCAGATCAGCATACGTTGTCAGATAGTCATACGCTTAGCTCAGACATGTATACGCCTTCATTACCATATGACTTTATTTAATCAGCAACATAGAATCATGACATAGATTATCATACACTTTGTTATTAACAGCTGTATGGCATCCTGACTTAGCGGTTAAGTAGGCTAATGAGTTTTACACGGGCATGTGTTGCATAGTTGACTGCAGCTGCAGCTAGACCCTGCTTTAAATACACTTTGAAACCACGGCAACGCATGTATATCTATCTAGTTATCATATTATATCATATAAACAATTTAATTACCCAGATAGCACATGATGTTAAATCAACGTTGAAAAATAGTTAGAATCGTTGATTTTTGGTTGAAGTCGACAAAGGACGGTGGATCAACCATCAAACCATCCAATCAAACCGTTGA
>NW_006800638.1:127522-131730 GCF_000485575.1 Poecilia formosa | reverse complement strand
CCCCAAAAGAAGGCGATTTCCCCCCCCACCCCGCTCATTCTTAGAGACAGGGAGTCTAACCTTACATTACCTTAAACGGATAGGATATTCTGATGAAGGAAATTATTTACTTGTGGTTTTGTCGTGTATATAAATTGTTTCAATGCTAAGCTAAGCATAACTCTTTAGATTCCACTTCAGTCCCGTCACTCAAATAATGTTATCCAATAAATTTAACATTAACACAACCTGTTGTAGTTTTCATTTTGTAAACATGATGTTAGCAGTTTTGGATGCATAGCACTGACAGATAGACATAGTTATCTATCTGTGCTACAGTAGGAAAATATGACTAGGTAGCACATATAGTCAAAACACCGGGCCTGTGGAAACGCGCTCACACCATGTCAAACCGGGCCAACCCGAGCTGATGAAGTAGAGCCAGTGGAAAAGGGGCAGTAGTTGAAACTGGGTCATTTTTTCTGCATTTTTATGTTTGGACATGGCATTGGTGCTGGATTTAGTGTGGGTTTGTAGTTTAAACGTCTAATTTTTTATATTTTTTTTCTCTTCAAAAAAGCTGGCAAATTGGTTGCAGGCTGCATTAGCTTGAACTTCAAGTGGTAACGTCCCTGGAGGGTTTGTGAGCCTGTCAACTGTCGCAAATAAAGGTCTAGTCTTGTTGATGTTTTTACTTATGACATCTACAAAGAACGACAGGGGGCCCTCCACAATTTATTTATTTTTTGTTCATAGAAATGTAAAAAAAATTGGGGCCCTGTCAATTACAAAATTAATCATATTGTGTTTTTGAAGATTGTTTTTAGCAGTAAAAACTGAATGACATCTGCAAAGAACGTTTCCCTTGCATGTGTTAGTGTTGAGTGATGGCTACGCAGTCTGTCTTTGTAGATTTCATAATAAACGTGAAGTTGAGTTTTACACCATTTACGTTCGGCCCTATGGAAAAGTTATCTAGCAGATCTAACTGTTTGTGCATTTCTCCAAGGAGACTCGTTCCTCCCAGACACAACCTTTGCTATAATGGGGGCGATGGAATCAATGATATCTGAAAATTTAGAATGGAGAATATCTACCATGTCTAGTTAAGAATATATTTCTAAAGCAGTGAGGGAAAAAAAATAAAGTCTGAGCACATAGGAGACAAAAGAAGGAAATGCCAATGTGACACAAGTAAAAATACAACATAGGTTTTATAAAACAAAAGCAGACATATTGATCAGCAGTTAAATTTCCCTTCAGCAGCTTTCTCCTCTCCAGACAGAGCTGAGCTGTGCTTTGTGTCGTTTTTGGTCAGCTGTAAGACAGAAATTTGCTCTGCTGTATTTTAGTCAAAACAAGCATCATTGTTTTTGTTTTTACTCTGCATGTGACTTGACTCATAGTCTTAGCTATCTATTACGTATTTCAGAGCTCATTTAAATTGGTGTATTTCAACGATAACAGTTTGAGGTCTCATTTTCAAGGGCATCATTGGAAAACAAATATAATAAACAATAGCACAAATCACAATTATGAGTAAATTCAAAATATAATACAAAACATTTAAGCACAGAAAATCCACACACACTCTCACAACCACGCATACTTGATGCTTCTCCCTAATCTAGCCAGTTCAGGGAGATAGGTTTGTCACAATAAACCTGTACATATAAATTCATAAGTCCAAAATAAATTAGCCTTTGTGAGTATTGAAAGCAGGTGCAAGTTGTTTAAAATCAGTAAGCATAGACAATTTCTGAACAGATGTGGTAGATGTAAGTGAGAGAGGCAGGTTATTCCAATCTGATGGAGCTTAAGCTGAATTGCACGACAACTAATTTCTTTCAAAATTCTTGATGTAAAAAAAAGTTTTACTCTGACTACATTGTGAACTAATCTGCATAATCAAGAATTGGCAGAATCAGTTGTGTAACAACTCTTTTACAAACTAAAAGGGGGAAACATTTAGCAGAAACAATCAGTGACTTTAGGTATAAAGGACAATCGTGAGTCAAGCCAAATAAATATTTAAATTCATCACCTTTTCATAATGCTGTTCTAGCTAGGAAATGAATATAACACCTGTCAGGGCCATGCAGAGACCTTTTGAGGGTCAGGGGCTCAAAGTTAAAAAAGGGCACATTGAATAAGATCTTAAAACAATATACAACATAACAACAACCCATATTAATCAAGAATTTAATTGGATATTATGTTTCAGAAGAGCAGTGATTATTATTTGTTTTAAAGGTTTTATTGGCCCTAGTGGCCTTTATTTGAGAGTACTCTGACAAGAAAATGGGTAATGAGAGAGGGGGAAGATATGAAGCAAAGGTCATCAGATTGGGCTTGAACCTGTGACCAGGGGCACCGTATAGTGGGGAAAGTTATGATAATTCTAAGGGCCCCTGACCGACAGGGGGCCCTCTACAATTTATTTATTTATTTATTGTTTATAGAAATAAAATTTAAAAAATGAGGCCCTATCACTTACAAAATTAATCATATTGTGTTTTTGAAGATTGTTTTTAGCAGTAAAAATTTTATGTTCCCACTCCCAAACCAAAAAGCAAATTTAAAAGTAAAAAAATTTTTACTGCTAAAAATATTTGCCCTGAACCTCTCCCCCTTGATCTGCATGAAATTGTTTGTTTCTGCTTAGAGCACTTGTTAGTGATTGTGTTCATCAGCAGTCAGTACAAGAACGACTGTGGCAGTTACTATGCCGTGAAGAAAAATAATAAAATCAGGTTTTAAAGAAAATATATAGAGAGAAAAAGGTAAGAGTGTCAATTTGTAACCCAGTTTTTGTCATATGGTGGGGTTGATAGACGTGAGGGGAGACGCAGAGACCCAGGTTATGGTGAAGATGATGATGGGTTTAATGATGAAGGCTCAAAAACACAGTCCAACACAGGCAGCACGGCAGAGAGATTAGCACACAGCTAAATACCGGTAGCAACTGATACACAGGACTGGAAACGAGAACTAACGCTATCCAGAACTTCGCAGTTCTACTGGAGCGTCAAACAATAACCAACGTCAGACGGACGTGCAATCGACAAACTTAGACAAGAACCCGATGAGGGACACAGACAACAGGTGGGACTAAATACACAGGGAGGGTAATCACAGGAACGACTCGAGACACAGCTGGGATCAATCAACGGGGAAGACGCAGAGACAGAGACTCACAGGGAACAGGATCACAATAAACACAGAAAAAACTCAAAAATAAACACAGAAAACTACAGATCACGACAGTTATCAACCATTTAGCATAGATAGCTTAGCTACAGACTACTGTTTGCCTTCTTTTCACTAGCATTTAATGAATTAAGGAAAAAAAGTACCAAGATATTCATATATTTAACTTGTCCCTTGTACCTTTTCCCACACTTAACAACAGATGAGTCAGTCAGCAGCTGCTCTAACCCATGTCCCTCCTGACCCGTCCTCTCCTAAGTGAAATTAAAGCTGCACTACGTAACTTTTACAAAAAAAAAAAAAAAAAATTCACATATTTGTTAAAACTGTCTTTATGTTGTGACAGTATGGTATGAGAAATAATCTGTGAAAAATATATTTCCTCTGCCTTCTCCCAGTACTATCAAGAAACAACCAGTCAGTGGCAGGAGAGTTTTAGTGCTGTCAATCACAATCTCATGTGGCTGCTCATTCTCCCTCCCCGTGCTCTGTGCTATGCTGCAGCTAGCATAGCCTATTGTGAATGGTCAGTCTAGTTAGCATAGCTACCAATGACAGCACATAAACGGTTTCCTGTAATGACATGCTGTTTCTCCACCGTTGGCACATTTAGCAGTGAATGAATGAGGTTGATTGACAGAGCTAAGACCCTCCTCCTGGTTCTCATTGGTTGTTTTGGTCGGAACGGTGCATTACTTTAGCTAGCAATAGTAGTTCAGGGAGGAGGTGGAGGAGATTGATGTTTTTTCATAGATGATCTGTCTCATAACTGTTGTTGCGCAACACCTCCCCCCCCTTCTCTCTCTCTCTCTCTACTTCCCTTTGTCAGAGGAGGGAGATGTGCTACCAGCTCTCCATCTAACGGGTGAATTGAGTTTCCTAAATCTGCCGAGATTTACCCTACCCAGAACTGAAGTAAACTCTGTTTAAGCTGGGTGCGAGAAAGACTAGCCTGGTTTCTGACGACCTCCATCCAGATGTCCCACCTTCTTCACCCTGTGAATGAGCCAGATCTAGCA
>NW_006800638.1:122448-127512 GCF_000485575.1 Poecilia formosa | reverse complement strand
TGAATGGATCAGGAGAGGAACTGGAGACCCGTCATAACCTAAAGAACCAGACATCAACATCTCTTCATCCATCAATGATCTCCTGAGGCTGATATGGTACAGAACATTTTGCTATGAGTAAGTTTCTTATTATGCTTTTACTGGTTTGATTATTTGCTTATTTAATGTATAATATCAGCCAAAATAATACAAATTGTCATTTAAAGAACAAATCATACAAATAGATTAACACTAAATACTTAAATATTTCCTACTTTAAAAGGTTTGTTAGGGCTTCCTGTAGGTTTAATTTTGAAATGTTGATATATTTTATGGATTCATTGTTCAGTGGTCATTAATGGACCAGATATAGACCTGCAACCTTGGGCAGTTCTAGATGGGGGCCAATGGGGTACCAAAGAAGTTATTCTAAATAAATGTCTTATGTTAATACTCAGTGGTGGATCACTTTTTTTTTAACCTTCACAATTTTACTTTAACAACGAATTAAAAATTATAGTGCTGCACTCTTAACTGCTGTATAGGATCACACTTTCCATCTGCCTGTTTTTTGTGTGTTTTTTCCCCCATTCTTTTTCAAGTGTTGCCATGAAAAAACACTGACTACCCTGGCCACTGTGTTAAACTTGGTCTAGAACCAGCCTCCAAACCTAACTCCTTATTTCTATAAATATTTTAGTAATATTCTTTACAGTACAAGTATGTTCACATAACTTTTATACTTTTGGCTGTCTGAGGACACATTTTGAATATTAAATCAGGTGTTATGATCAATACTTGATCATATTGATAAACTAATTTGATAAACTACTCAATACTTGAGTAGTTTACTTTTTACACTTGCTTAATTAAACGTGTTTTTAAGGTATGCTACTGTGATTGGAGTTCAATTTTGGGATACTCTAACCAACTATGTATGAATGACTGCTCTACAGATCACGTTTTAAAGACAAAAAACACCGCCATAAAATATTGTCTATCACTGCAGTGGACATCCCACCCCATGAGAGTCCCCCGCGCCGAGGGGAGCATCCCTTATTTTAATTTCTGAAAGGTGGCAACCCTTTTGGCTCAGTTTAAAAATACAAAAAGCGACCTACACACAAACTGACAGATCATCAGTAAAGCAGGTGTTTAAATTAGCTAATCAACCACCGCTGTGTTAGTTTGGCTAATAGCAGCGGTGGCTAATCTACAACAGTTATTACTTAATAAAAGCAAAATACACATCAAGTCTAAAAGCATAAAACTAACGAACTGAATGTTCTTGTTCTAGAGGGGGTAAAGTTTGAGTGTTCTTGGTGCCGAATCCTGATACAAAAAGTTGAGTTGTTGTCAGTTGTTATGGCAACGACAACAAGTCTATGTGTATCGTAAAGCCGACACGAGAGCGAGAAAAAAAAGAATAAGTAGTTTTGAGTTATTTTCCCCATGGCTTAACTCTAATGAATCCTACCTACATCTCCAGGTTTCACTTTAACGGACCAGTTCTGCCGCGGCAGCGCGGCTATGAACAGCGTGTAAAAGAATAGTCTGATTAGGGGGCGAAATAAATTTGTGGCACAGCCTTTTGTGGCAATAGTTTTATAACATGTCTTGCAAATTACTTCATTTTGTTCGACATCCTCCATATAAAATCCAAACCACTGCCAAATTATTGATCGAGCGCCGTTTCTCTTTGGAACTAGACTAGTTCATCTGATTCCTCTTCAGTTACTGTCTCATTCACAGCTCAAACTCTTGCCATCACCATGTTGTTTGTTTTCTCCTCGCAGCGTGATTGGTAGAACATTTTCAGGTTGGGAGGGGGGAGGGACTAGTGATGCATTCATAGAGTGTCGGATAAACGATACTCAGTGAATTTGACGGCAAACGCTTATTATTTGAACGACAATTTATACTCGATAGCTGCAATATGCCATTTTAACTATCGTAAATTGAAAATATCGCGATACATCGAGTATGCTCGATTCATAGCCCAGCCCTAATTGGTGAGGAGATAAGTTATGCTCATCTGCATATTTTAGATAGTTGATGGGGTTTTTTTGTTAGTTTTTTTTTTTTTTTGCTATGCAGTATTATGTATTTTCCAGGCTCAGTTTCTGATTGGCTATACATTTCATTCACTTGGCTAAGACAATCCAACATGTTGAATATCCCGATTTTAGACTGCAGTGGTTCCAATGACCCTTTGAGTGGACTATATCCCCCTCAACACAACAACACATGGCAGAATATCTCTTAAGAGCCTCCCCGTCCTTAAAATTCTCAGAAGGGGGAAATTGAGACAGAAATTGGAATAAAAATCTTGTCTCGTGAATTAGGCATTGTGACGATCCCTCCACTTTACATAAGGGGGTTTGTCCCTTTACATTAATTGTTCTTTATTTTCAAGGCATACTGGAAGTAGTGTCATCCATGTTCCGCTTGGGCTTCGCGTTTCCTGGCTATATAAGAGACGTGCTCATTTGTCAGGGGGTTCTGGTGGAGCTCACTTGGGGCTGAGCTGACTTCTCCGCCCAGCTCCGCTTTTCAGGCTGGCTCTTGCCTGTCTTGTCTGCCCACCCCGACTTTGCTTTGTTTTTCTTTTCTTTTGCAGGATTCCCTGTTTGCACCATCTGCTTTTGGGTAATGCCATTGGCCACAGGGGCCGCCTGCTTATTTTTCTTTTATGTTTGGTGCTTAATAAAGAGCGTAATTATTGTTGAAGTCCGTGTCTCCCTGTTTTTTGTTACGGCTCAACAAGCCGGGTCGCAACAGGCATCGATGTCCACACTGTTAAACAGGACACGCAAAAAAACAGTAAGAACCATTCAGTTACCTTAAAAAAGACTGTAAAGAAATAAACCTTTTTATTGTCATTATTATCACAATACTACCACAAAATACTTGAAGGAAAACCCACAAACCTACCACTAAAGAGGCCTTGAAAAGAAATACCCAGTCTCCATTACAAAACATGGTGACATCACACTCAAGCTCTTCAGTTGACACAGGAATGTGTTCCAGAGAGCAGCCAGATGATGGTCAAACCCCCCACCTCCAATTGATAACAGAGCCCTAAGCAGGTCCTGCAACACATGATGAAAACATCTCCTCCTCTGTTCCCTTCTCATTACTAGCAGGAACTCTATCATACTTAAACTCACACAGCTCAATTATCTCCCCCAAAACTAAGAAACCAAGAGCAATTTCTGAATAATTTGATGAAGTCGTCAACTGTGTTAGGTTGATTTGGCTACAGACTACTCCTTTAATCTAGTGGATGAACATGAAAAACAAATATGTGGACCAATTTCTGCTTTATTTGTGTGAGGAACAGCTAACTGCCACACTAAAGGACAAGGAAAACAACTTAACATGGTATTTTCACTTTTTTGTCAAAAAACAAAATAAAACAAGAGAATATAGACTTTATTCAATGCTGATCAGCTGGACAGGAATGAAAGCCAGCAGCTAAAGTGTAACCAACTGTAGACTGAAGATAGTACCCAAATATGATAGAGCCATATCAGTGTAACGGACACACTGACCTCAGCAATCTACAGCAGCATAGCAGCATTCAGAAAGCTCTCAGGATATCTCACCTACATCTTGACACCACCCAGCAGCCCCGGCGGCTCTTCCTTACCTGTTAAGCAGGCACTGAGGGCCAACAGGGCCGCAAACGCCGCAGTTCTGCCGAGCATCGGAGTCCGCATCCAGGCCACAGAACCAGCGGCGGACGCGGCGCGCGAGGATCGAACAGCAGAACAGGCGGAGGTAGAGAAGGAGAAGGAGGGAAAAGAAAAGGAAGATCTTGCGGTGAGAAGTCGGTCTGGATCATTCCTCCATCCCCTGGCGCCTACGGGAGGAGAGAACCTCTGTCAAGCTGGGGAGCAAGGAGCAGACCGGAGCGGGTCTGTTGAGTTGTGGATCTATCTGATCCTCTCGACTCTTCTTCTGTTGCTGCCACTGAGCTCGAGTAAAAGATCAGAAGCGTGTGACGCAAAGACGCTGCTTCCTCCTCCACTTCCAGCACCGCAGTGAAGTTAGTTTCAAGTTGGATATTCGATATTCGCGCTCCGCGGAGTAAGCAGCGTTTAGCTCAAGGTTGATCCGATTTATGAACGCTAATGTCGGCCAGCCGTTCTCCACCGCTCCATTCCTCAAGCGCTCGGAGGTTCACTTAGGGACCGTCAACAAATGTCCGAACCAAACACTCCTGTCAAACAAATGTTAATAAATGCTTTGCCTTTTGACTAACTGATACAAAAAAGTGATAATTCATGTTTTTACATAAGACACACTATCCTCTATGAAATTTTAAAATCATATTCAATATTTGAAACAATTTTAATATTAAATAATATGTTTTCTTCAATTGCTTCCAAGTCGTGTGCCCTATAGACTCAAAACCAGTGTGAAATTATAATACCAGTCTGTATAGATGAGGCACACAAATTTTATTGCATTTTAACACATTTTTTATTTTTTATAATTTTTTTAGTCAAAATTCTGTATTTTTCTTCATTAGCTTCTAGGTCATGTGACCTATTGACTCAAAAACACTTTGAAAGTATTCAAATAGTCTGGATTGATGAGGCACAAAATGAGCTGACAAGTTGCAGTAGAAAAAGACAAAGTCTGGTAAAGTTAAATGCCCTGCTTAATTTTAATTTCTCTCTCTCTCTCTTTCTCTCTCTTTTTTTCTCTCTCTCTATTTATATGTGTGTGTTTGTGTTGTTGAGGAAAATAAATATTCTTAGTGCTTAATACAGTTAAATCTTACGACATGTGAAAATAGTGGATTAAGCAAGAGTCCTTTGGATAAAATCTTAGAGGGCCTGCAGAAAAGAATGTCTGTTATTAGGGAGGAACCATGACATAAATTAACTTTGGCACACAGGCCATGTCTCAAATGAGCAGCAGCAAGGAGACATCTCAAGTCATCCTCCCTCAGAGAGACACTAAAACTTAAGGACAAACAAACTAACAACATAATACTAACAATAATTGCAATTTTATATTAACAACTACATGGAGTCTCTAACCTAGGCTAAACGTAATATCAGTTAGTTAAAT
>NW_006800638.1:116433-122043 GCF_000485575.1 Poecilia formosa | reverse complement strand
CTGTTACCTCTGTGTGAACTCAGTTTCTTTTGCACACAGCATTTTCTGAATCTGGGCATGAGAGGATATAATGAGTCAAAAGTTTTTAAAAGGGTTAATAAGCTTTCAAATGTTCTTCTCTTAATAGTTTGTGTGTGCGTGTATGTGCGTGTGTGTTAACACTTTTTGACTTCCTCTGAAAAGTATAATGCAAATTTTTCCAACTGAGATGACAGCATTGGTTTTGAAAGATTAATTTATTTGAATAATACTTGCCTTTATATTCTATGTGAACATGCCAGTTCATATTTATAATTAAATACTTTGAGTCATGAAAGATGTTTAAAATTCAAAACAAAGTCAACCTGCCGACAGGAATATGAACATATTTCTTCAATAGACTAACATGCTCAAAGAAGTAGGATAACCTGTTTAAAGATGGCAGTTATATTAACACGTCGGTTTAAAAAAAAGGCGGTAGTCAAGGGAAAAAGTTGTTTCAGTTTATTGATTTATTGTTCACGTAACAAATCCGTGTATGACTTTCAACTGGAAAGATTTTAAATACTTAATTCTGTCCTAGTTTGTTCAGGAGAATGCCTCCTTATTTCAGCAGGTGGCAGTGTTTTCCTGTATATACCATACTCTAGCTTCGACGAAAGCTAGTAGGAAGTAAGCTTGTATTTTTTACATCTTACCAGAGTAGCATTCACAGGCTGGTGGCAACATAGTACCGGTTTTGGATTTAATTGGTAAGTTGGATTTTTTCCCACTACACCCAATTCTCGTATCAGCGTATTTTATTTTCGTAAAGAAAATATCTCGCTTCCTGCGGTGCCGTTTTAAAAGATTTTCCTTGTTTCCGTTTCGAAAGGATTTTACGTCAGTTGTATTACAAACTAACAAGTCGTGTCAACAAATGTAAATGGTTTTCCAATTATTCTTCCGGGACGAGTATTGTGTAGACGTTTCAGTTGCGTTTTTATGCTTTTGTATGTCATAGAAAGAACTATAGCACAAAACTTGTGAACAGAAATAAGAAGACATATGACAGACGAGTCAAAAGTAATCATACCATTGATTTCATAAATAGTAATATATTTACAATAAAACAACATTAAAGACAAGCAGGTAAGATCGAGACGTATAGCTAAACCAGTAGGAAGTACCAACCAAATCTACTGCATAATGGTCACCTGAATGTTACATTTAGTCTCCGTTCTGTGTATCCACCTCAGAAACTTCCAAGAAATGCCTCTGCCAAGATTGTTGATGGTGGTCACAGGAGACGATTTTGGCTACTGCCCGAGAAGGAACCAGGGGATTGTGGATTGCTTTTTGGCCGGAGGCATTTCCAATGTATCCCTACTTGTTAATGCCTCGGCTGCCAAAGAGGCAGCTGACCTGGCTGGCAGGTAGTGTTATTCCACTATATTTTTTAAGGTTCTAACACAAGCATAGTTGGGCAAGAATTTAAAAATACAATTGATTGGGAATTTAGGTTTTCTCCTACCCCCAATTTTGCTCATTTAAATAAAAAAAAAAAATATTTAACATGAAATTAATTTAATATTTAGCTAACATTACTTATATTTTAATTAATTAATGCTCTTAATTCTCACTAAATGCACAATGAACTTTGAAGTGGTTTTATGTCGGAGTCTGTGTTGGCCAGTTCATGTGTGAAGATGATATCTCACAAACTCCTCGAATCATTCAATAGTAAATATGAGCTAGAGGAATCCTGGCTTTGGCATCTTAAAATATTCCTTAGCAATCAGGAAAAAAAAAAAAATCCCCAACTTCCCATAAATTAGTATGACTACAATTCTAATGATGTTGGGATGTTGTGTAAAAAGAAAAACAGACTCAAAAACTTATTCTTCCCAAAAGCAATTAACACCCTCAACACTCACATGCACTATTTATGAGGTGGTTTTATGTGTGTATGAATGAATATATCAATTTAACTGATTTAATATTGTAAATAACGTCATTATATTTATGTTTGTTTGCACTGTTGGAACTGACTTTAATCTCATTGTGCCAACAATAAATTCTACTTCTAAAACATAAATAAAAGCAGAATCATTTTCAACCCATACTTAGTTGAATTCACTGGAAAGATAATATATTTAATTTTCAAATGGATAAATTTTGTGTTTTTTTTTGTTTTTTTTTGTAAATATTCACTTTTTTGGATTTTGTTATCTGTAACACATTCTAAAAAAGTTGGGACAGGGCCATGCTTACCATTTTGTTACATTACCTTTCCTTTTAACAACACTGTTTGCTTCAAGTCCAAGCTTAATTGTTGGAGCTTTGTATGTGGATTTTGTTCCCATCTTTGGTCAATGTGCAACTTTTGTTGCTTAGCAATTTAGGGCCACTGTTATATTTTGTGCTTCATAACACATTTTCAATAGGAGACAGGTCTGGTCTGCAGGCAAGCCAGTCTAGTACCTGTACTCTTTTATGATCAAGCCATGCTGTTGTAATTTAATACATATGGAATGTGGTTTGGCATTGTCTTGCTGGAATAACCAAGGATCCTTAAAAAGGATGGCAGCTTATGTAGCTCCAAAACCTGTGTGGTCCTGTATAGTATGCGTGGCTCAGTGGGATTGTGCGTTAGTGGAGTGGTGGTTCAGCCTGTAGAGGAGCCATCACACCTGAACGTCACGCAGCATGCTGTTTTTTCTTTTCTTCTTTTTCTTTCCAGCACCACAGAGTTGTTGCATGCGGCCCCGCCAAGATCAGGACAGCCCATTCCTTAAAATTGCCAATCTAATCCGTGTGGTGCTTATTAAAAATTCAGCAGTAGGAAAATGGAAAACCTTGGTCTCTACTAGCGCCTCATAATTGGAGCCTGCTATGCAATGCATGGCAGGAACCTACTGTTCTACACCCAACAAGCTATCTCTTTACTATTTATTTTTCTTCCATCACCGTTAATGCGACCCAAACCGCTGCGTGCACCCCCACAAAAATGGTATCAAAACGTTCAGCTTGATCCCAAGAAGGGAGCTATTACTTTTAGTGGGATTCTGAGTTAAAATGTCGACATAAATTGAGAAAAATTAGAACAATCGAGGCTGAGTGTCTCACAGAATCAGTAATCTTTCTCTCTGAAACACACACAAAGCACAGTGGAGGTCTGACTCCAAAACTCTTTTTAACTCCCCCCTCACAGGCACAAATATCACCCTATTGGTCTAAAAGTCGGTCATGACATAGATACACATGCCTGCTCCCGTAAAATGTTTTCAAAATGTTGCTAGAGCTTATGGTTTTTTGTCAGGGTCCTTGAGACCGACGCTGGGTGTCTCACAAGTATAGAAACTCTGTCTCCAGCATACTGTCTGACAGAGAGAGCCAGCCCAGGTGCAGATCGCTAATTACCATAGCAACGGGCCCAGACAGAGGCAGTGAGTAGTCCACAAACAGGCGCAGAGACAGGTCTCACAATGCATTGTGGGAAGAATACATTTTTCCTGTGACCATTCATATTTTGCTTACATAAAATTATTATTTCTCTGAATTTTTGAGTGTGAATTAAAATCCTTAGTATGAAGATTGAACATTTTTAGAAATAAACAATTACCCACTGTCTTCATGTTTTTATTTTGGACGGTGAGTGAGAACCACATGTGCGAAGCTTATAGTCGTCAGTCTCACACTGAACTTTGCTTTGCACAGTGTTCTGCCATTGTAGTGTTTTGGTGAACCTGGTCAGTAGTAGTACCATGGTAATGGACCTGGTGGTGATCCATGTCAGACCTGCATGGATGTTTAAGCTAGGTTCAAAGCAATGGACATACTTCTACATGCCTCCATTTAAATTTCTTCATGAATTTTGTAGTTTTGTAATTTTGTAGTTTTTTGTAGTTTTCTTTATTCCTCTGCATCAAACAGACAGATGTGCAGACCAACTGATTTAACTCGTCATGCAGGGCTGGTCCAATGTGGTATAGGGCAGGGGGGGAAATTAAAACTTTCGTGTGGACAATTTTATACTCATGAATTATTTGCCACACTTTTATAAATGTGTTCGTACGCCAAGTTTTGGTGTTGCGCACACTTTTATACATGCGATCCCAAAAGTTTTAGTCTTACTTGATGTGTGTGTACACACACACACACACACACACACACACACACACACAGTACAGACCAAAAGTTTGGACACACCTTATTCAATGAGTTTCCTTTATTTTCATGACTATTGACATTGTAGATTCACACTGAAGGCATCCAAATTATGAATTAACACATGTGGAAATATGTACTAAACAAAAAAGTGTAAAACAACTGAAAATACGCCTTATATTCTAGTTTCTTCAAAGTAGCAACCTTTTGCTTGTGATTACTGTTTTGCACACACTCTGCATTCTCTTGATGAGTTTCAATAAGTAGTCACCTGAAATGGTTTTCACTTCACAGGTGTGGCCTGTCAGGTTAATAAGTGGGATTTCTTGCCTTATAAATGGGGTTGGGACCATCAGTTGTGTTGTGCAAAAGTCAGATGGACACACAGCTGATAGTCCTACTGAATAGAGTGTCAGAATTTGTATTATGGCAAGACAAAAGCAGCTAAGTCAGAGGTTCCCAAACTGTGGGGCATGCCCCCTAGGGGGGGCGCCGTGCCATTGCAGGGGGGGCGCGGGAAGCCGTCTGGATGAAAAAAACAAACGATAAAACATGAACGCTGTATGCGCTGGGTTTTTACCTTTAAATGGCCAACTCTCTGTTATTCCTCTGTCAATCTGATACAGTAGGGGCTTCCCCACTTCCCATATATGTGTCCTCTGTCACTTTTATCAGCAGTTAAAACTGTTTAATCCGTTAACATGTCGTAACTTGTTTTTCCGAGCCGCCTTTAAACGCAACATGAGCGATACGACGGTCGGGCTGGGTTTACACCTGTGCAGCAGTGAAAGAGACCTGCTGCTGCTGTACAGAGCTATGCAGGTGTGTGTTAGAATCATGGCAGAAAACCAGCAAAACACAAATAACTTTTCACAGTTTTTCCCCCAAACTAACAGACTGTTGAATAAAGCTGTTGGATGCAGGTAAAGTTAGCTAAAAGATGACTAGCTAATATCAATACAGCATATCAATATCGATACAGCATATCAATACGCTTGTTAACAAGTAGCTTAGGCTACTGGTGTTGTTGTCTATGTTCAGCTACGATTCATTTTGCCCCCCAAAAAGTTGATTACCTCACTTGCTCATCTGGAGTTGGAGCAGAGTATAACAGGGAGTCTCTAAGAATCCACCCCACCCCCCGCCCCCTTCGCTCACACATATCGTTCAACCAGACAAAATAGCTGTCTGGTTGAACGATGTGTGTGAGCTTACAAATGGGGAGGGGGGGCAGAAATAGTTTGGAAACCACTGGGAGGGCTCAGTGGTTACTGAGCCAAGTAAAGAAAAACAAGTGGCCATCATTACTTTAAGAAATGAAGGTCAGTCCGAAAAATTGGGAAAACTTTGAAAGTGTCCCCAAGTGCAGTCACAAAAACCATCAAGCGCTACAAAGAAACTGGCTCACCTGAGTACCGCCCCAGGAAAGGAAGACAAAGAGTCACCTCTGCTGCGGAGGATACGTTCATCCGAGTCACCAGC
>NW_006800638.1:87321-98070 GCF_000485575.1 Poecilia formosa | reverse complement strand
GAGGACCCAGACAAAGCGCAGCCTGAAGACCCCTATGATGATAAATAACGTTGGATTTAGGGTTCCCTCGCGCGGACGCGGGTCACCGGGGCCCAACTCTGGAGCCAGGCCTTGAGATGGGGCACAATGGGTTGCGCCTGGTGGCTGGGCTGTTACCCATGGAGCCCGGCCGGGCTCAGCCCGAAGACGAGACGTGGGTCCCCCTTCCCATGGGCTCACCACCTGTGGGAGGGGCCAAAGAGGTCGGGTGCAATGTGTGATGGGCAGCAGCAGAGGGAGGGGACCCTGGCGGTCCTTCAATGCTCATGTGGGTAATGACAGTGAGACCTGGAAGGGCGTGGTTGGGAGGAACGGCCCCCCCGATTTGAACTCAAGCGGTATTCTGTTGTTGGACTTCTGTGCTCATCACGGATTGTCCATAACGAACACCATTTTCAGACATAAAGGTGTCCATATGCGCGCTTGGCACCAGAACACCCTAGGCCGCAGTTCGATGATTGACTTTGTCATAGTTTCATCGGATATGCGGCCGTATGTCTTGGACACTTGGGTGAAGAGAGGTGCAGAGGTGTCCACTGACTTCAATCTCGTTGTGAGTTGGCTTCTGTGGTGGGGGAGGAAGCTGGTCAGACCTGGCAGGCCCAAACGTGTTGTGAGGGTCTGCTGGGAACGTCCCCTGTGAGACGGAGCTTTAACTCCCATCTCTGGCAGAAGTTTGGAGAGGCAATGGAGAAAAATTTCCGTACGGCTTCGAGGTGATTCTGGTCCACCATCCGGCGTCTCAGGAGGGGGAAGCAGTGCAGCACCAACACTGTTTATAGTGGGGATGGTGTGCAGCTGACCACGACTCGGGACGTTGTGGGCCGGTGGGCGGAATACTTCGAAGACCTCCTCAATCCCATCAACATGCCTTCTGTTGAGGAAGCTGAGCCTGGAGACTCTGGGTTGGGCTCTCCAATCTCTGGGGATGAGGTCGCTGAGGTGGTTAAGGAGCTCCCGGTGGCAGGGCCCCAGGGGTGGATGAGATCTGCCCGGAGTCCCTTAAGGCTCTGGATGCTGCAGGGTTGTGTTGGCTGATGCGACTTAGCAATATCGCATGGACATCGGGGGCAGTTCCTTTGGATTGACAGACTGGGGTGATGGTCCCCCTGTTCAAAAAGGGGACCGGAGGGTGTGCTCCAATTACAGAGACAGAGGGGGTCACACTTTTAAGCCTCCCTGGCGAGGTCTATTCAGGGGTCATGGAGAGGAGTGTCAGTCCGATAGTCGAACCTCCGATTCAGGAAGAGCAGTGTGGTTTTCGTCCTGGTCATGGAACACTGGACCAGCTCTACACCCTCAGCAGGGTAATTGAGGGTGCGTGGGAGTTCGCCCAACCGGTCTACATGTGTTTTGTGGACTTGGAGAAGGCGTTTGATCGTGTCCCTCAGGGGGCCTTTTGGGGGGTTCTCCGGGATTATGGGGTACCGGGCCCTTTGATATGGCCTGTCAGGTCCCTGTATTACCGGTGTCAGAGTCTGGTCTGCATTGTCGGCAGTAACTCGGGCTCGTTTCCGGTGAGAGTTGGACTCTCCCAAGGCTGCCCTTTGTCACTGATTCTGTTCATTACTTTTATGGACAGAATTTCTAGGCGCAGCCGAGGTGTTGAGGGGATCCGTTTTGGTGACCTTAGGATCGCATCTCTGCTTTTTGTGGATGAACCAAAACAGTTTCTGTGGCACTCATTAAAAACTCAACAGACAATTAACGGAAGAGCTTCTAAAGCCACATAGATTAAATCTCCCATTTGTCCCTCTACATCCAGCTTTAGAGATGTGCTGTGCAGCGTGTCTAGCTCATCATGCAGGGCCGGTCCAATGTTGTATGAGGCTTTGAGCAGAATTTGACGTAGAGGTCCCTCTTGCTACTAAGAACATCAACACCACTACAGCATTTCACCATGGATTTAGTGAAATCTGGGAGAGGGGCCTAGTTTAATTGGCAAAGTTTAAAAGCAGTCAGGTATAATTGTAGTTTACTAAAATGTATTTATGAACAGCTAAAACTCAAAGATTAAACTGAGAGCATCAGATTGTTGCAATGGTAACAAAACAATCTAACTATGAAGATTATTCTTTGAACTTTTAAGAAGTAAACTTGCCAGCTCCTTAAAATCTTAAATTTAAATGTTAAACAATTTATAATCTTTTAATTTATCTATGCTGAAACCTTTAAATTAAATTTAATTTCATTGATATTCTCTTACTTCATATAATTAACATATCTATCCATCCATTTTCTGTACACCCTTGTCCCTAGTGGGGTCAGGAGGGGTGCTGGTGCCTATCTCCAGTGAACGTTTCGGGCGAGAGGCGGGGTCACCCTTGACAGGTCGCCAGTCTGTCGACCTACTAGCATATAATTTAGTAATATTTTATGTTTCCTGTCAACTTAACATCTTTTAATACAAAACCCCGGTGGAATGCCTCGGTGTCCTGACTTGATTGCAAGTTTTCTGGAGGAAACCCTGCTATTGCTTTCAATTTGGAAAGTTTTACAAAATATTTCCAAAGAGGCTAACAACAAAGGGAGTCAATAAATGGCACTGTCTTGAAATTACTGAAATATGCATTGCGACTGTGGCTCTGTGGGAAGAGTAGTTGTCTTGTGATTGTAAGGTTGTAGGTTCGATTCCAGCTTCCCCCTACCACATGTTGATGTGTCCTTGGACAAGGCACTTAACCCCAAATTGCCTATGCCTGGTGTATAAATGTGTGAGTGCGAATGGGTGAATGTGACTCTAGTGTAAAGTGCTTTGAGTGATCAAAATGATCGGAAAAGCGCTATATAAGTTCAGTCCATTTACCATTGCTCAGCCAGTGGGAATTTTAAAAAGGTGAAAATACAAATTGTATTTGAATGGTTCTTATATAGCAACATTTTGGTCTTTTTATTTAAGCCTCTGCTTTCAAGGGGTGCTGTGGTGGCGCAGGGGCAAAGCACAACCTATGTATTGAGGCCTTAGTCCTAATGTCGGTGGTCGCAGGTTTGATTCCTGGCCTGGTGACATTTGCCACATGTCTTCCTCCTCTCTCATAACCCTCTTTCCTGTCAAACTAAAGGCCACTAGAGCCAACAAAACCTTTTTTAAAAAAAGTCTCTGCTTTCAACCATTCATAATTTGTGGATTTTTATGCTATTAATATTTCATTGATATATCTTGTTAGCTATGTGTCTGATTTGTAAATAACTTAAGTAGATAAGTTATTTACAAGAAAGATGCTTATTTCTGTTAATTTCTATTATTGTGACTTAAAGCGTGTAGAAACCCCAAATTAAGTCTCAGAAAACCTTACAGAGGACCATTAAAATATTAAAGAAAATGGACAATTTTAGTTGCCATCACAAAAGGTGAATAACTGCTCTTCTCATCTTAATGTTTTTTAATTTGATCTCTTAAATTAGACACAAAATCCCAATTGGCCTCCATGCCAACCTGTCTGAGGGCACCCCTGTGTATCAGCACCTCCAACAGATTTCCACACTCGTTAACCCTCAAGGCTTCTTCCATGGAAAGATGGGTTTTCGCCAGGCCTTGGAGAAAGGCCAGCTCAGCATGAACCAGGTACATTTACATTTAAATGCAAAGGCCTAATTTTTTGTTTTATTATTTGACATTTTATTTATTTATTTTATTTATTCTTTGCACTGAAATATTGGTTCTCTTGCCCTCAGAAAGGAGTGCTTGGATGGGATTATAAATTTGATCTTAAAGAGTACTGCATAATAGAATAGAAAAATACCTTATTTGTTCCATAGGGAAATTGAGCGATTGACTTGATTAAGTCAGATCTGCATATGGTATCATGGGTCCTATTTCTCTTTGTTTTTATCTGATTCATAGGATCATTGGGCTTATTGAGGCACGGCGGCTTTATGAAGTGCACAGTGTTCTTGCCCGAGGCAAACAATAGGAACATATTTTCCATATGTGAGTAATTAAAAACAAACAATTGTGTATCTAAAAGTAAGAAAAGAAAGAGAAAACTCAGAAGTGCATGAGGTTTTACAATGCTATTTTAATTTTCAGGTTCAAGACCTTGGACTTAAGCAAATTTTCTAACCTTGTCCATACAGTAGATTTTTATGTTTGCTTATGAATTGTTGATGCTTATAGGTCACATCTTAAAAAGATGTGAAAGGAATTAAGGTAGCAACATTTTCATTTAGAGAGGGGCCTAGATGCCTGAGTACCTTTTTCAGGGATACTCTAGTATTACTATTCTACTACTATTATTCTATTATATTACTGCTAACTTAGGACTTTGACAACATATAACAGAAGTAACCCATAATAAGGAATCTACATTTCTATCCTCATCTATTGTCGTGAGCTTTGGCTTATGACCGAAAAACAAGGTCACAGATGCAAATGGCCGAATGAGAGTTGAGGTGGCTCGGGCATCTGGTTAGGATGCCTCCTTGATGCCCCCCTGGTGAGGTGTTAAAGGGACATCCCAACGCGAGGAGATGCAGAGGAAGACCCAGGACACACTGGAGGGACTATGTTTGTCGGCTGGCCTGCAACGTCTTGGAATTCCCCTGGACTAACTAGCCCAAGTGGCTGGGGAGAGGGAAGTCTGGCCTTCCTTACTTAAGCTGCTACTCTCGCAACCTGACCCTAGATAACTGGAAGAAAATGGATAGATGGATGGATGGATGGATGACTGTTGGCTGTGACTGATGTTCGTTCTCATTTCTTAAATAAAAAAACAACTGCCTGCAGTGTTCACCCAGGTTTTTTCTTCAGCAGTATTCTAACAGTTTGTAGTGTTGAAAATCTGAACATCTGTAGAGAAAATCAAAGCCATAGCTATATTTATACATTCATGAAGAACATATTTATATGTGGTATCCAAGAACTGAGCTCTCCAACAATCAAATTATAGCCAATAATATGTTGTTTGTTTTTTTGTTTTTTTACAAAACAGAGCGATTTGTAGAAAAGAATGTTGGTCCAATATTGAAGTTACAATTTACCTTTTTAATTTTTTCTTCCGAATTGTCTTTGTAATAGTAATCACAAACACCCTATCCCACATAAAAAATAGCTTGGCCTATTAACACAACTTTGACACATGTTTATGAGTTTATTAAGCTGCACTGATAAAGTATAAAATGCTAGTGGAAGAGAGGAAAATATGCAGCTTCAGTCTGGTCCTCTGGGTCAGAATTGCAATCCGTCACTTTGATATAAAAATCACAACAATCACAGCAGTGATTGTCACTTGAGGAAAATCCTGCAAGACACAATAGTTTTGCTCTCCAGTTCACTGTCACCTATCACTAGGGACCTCTAGTGATAGAGAAGAGTGTCCTCTTCTCAGATGGTGCTGATAAACTTAGTTTATGTTAGAGACATGTTGTAAATTATTACAAGTGAAAGTTACAATTAAAGAAGTGCATATAGGAAAACAGTGATAGTTCACTTTTTTAAAGTAAAACAAATATTATCTCAGTCTAGTTCTGTAGGCCACACAATCATGGGAAAGACTGCTGACAAGAAAAGATGTCCAAAGTTGTCCAAAGATGACCATTGACACTTTGCACAAGGAGGACAAGTCACAAAGAGAGCTCTTGCTCTCAATGAAGGCGGACAGTTTTTTCCTCTGCTCCTTCCCTACCCTTGCCTTCCCTGCTTGCTCTGTTTTTCTTCTGTCTTTTTCTATATTTTTGGAGCCTTTCTTTGCACATCCTCCAAATCTACAAATTATGGATCTGGTCGACCGATCTCTCAATGCAATTGATCAAATTTTCGACAAGAAGTCTGGGCACAGGAGAGCCTCTTGTCCTGCAGGGACGAACCCAGCGGGATTCACCCTGGATTTATTCATGATAACAGGAGTTTTGCTGTTTGGAGCTTTGTGGATTCCTGGATTATCGACAAATTTGTGACGGACTTGGCCGAACTAGCAAACACTCGGACTGTTGGTGTGGACAGAGACGAGGACTCTAAAACTCATTAACGAGTTGGAATCGATCTTGGAGAAGTTGCTAGTTTCAGCTCAGTGGAACGACCAAACTAATTTGGATTATTAGGAACTGAGATGTATCAGAGAGACTTTAATCTTCCCGACCTAAGACATTCTCTATCTGAATTGGCTTTCCCCATGTGGCCTTGGAAGGGCTGCATATTTCTAATCTCCTTGAAGATATGTAAACACAACACGCTTCCCTCCTCACCTCCTCCTGTATCATGGAGCTGTGGAGCTGAGGGCTCCTAAGGACATCATTCCTCAATAGCAACACCTTTATCAGACTTCTGCCAGGAGGTTGAGCAACCTGGTTTCATGGCCCTTTGACATCACCGCCTTCACTCGTGTCTTTGCTTTAACTGCTGATAAAAGTGACAGAGGACACGGATATAAGAAGTGTGGAAGCCCCTACTGTATCAAATTGACAAAGGAATAACAGAGAGTTGGCCACTCTAAGGTAAAAACCCTGCGCATACAGCGCTCATGTTTTGTTTTGGATTTTTTTCATCCAGACGGCTTCCCGCGCCCTCCAGCTGGAGAAAGTTTTGGCACATCCACACATTTATCTGGTCTAAGCATTTATTCAGTGATTGGACAGGGTCAAAGGTCACCTAATGACATCGTAATGTAGAGCTGTGTATCATGTAGTTATGGTAGCTGATCTTATTAGGCCCGAGCAGCTAAGCGCTGCGAAGGCCTATTGAAACTGTACTGTTTCTTATTATTAGGCCCGAGCAGCTAAGCGCTGCGAGAGCCTATTGAAACTGTACTGTTTATTATTTTTTTTATTTNCTTTTTCAGGGATACTCTAGTATTACTATTCTACTACTATTATTCTATTATATTACTGCTACTTAGGACTTTGACAACATAAAACAGAAGTAAACCCATAATAAGGAATGCCCTGTATCGGTCTAATTCCAAAAGTTCTAAACCTGTGGTTGTGACCCACTCTATACCCTGCTGGAGGGTGTGTGGGAGTTCGCCCAGCCAGTCTACTTGTGGTTTGTGGGCCTGGAGAAGGCATTTGACCGTGTCCCTTTGCGATCCCTGTCGGGGGGTGCTTTGGGAGTATGCCCTACTAGGCCCTTTGGTACTGGCTGTTGGGTTCCCGTATGACCGGTGTCAGTGCGGCAGTAAGTCGGGCTCCATCAAGGCTACCTTTTGTCACAGATTTTATTTGTAACATTTATGGGCTAGGCAGTTAACTGCGGCTACAAAAGCAGCATCAGAAGATTGTTCTTTAAAAGAGCCTGTTTTGTGAATGAAAAACAGGAGGGGCAGTCCTTTTAGTTTTGGTGTATATATATTGGTGATTGGCATAAAAACATAATGCAATTATAGCAGCACAATAAGAGACACAAGGTAGTTGACTCAATAAATTCATTCCAAAATCATAAAGTCCATTGTTCTTTTTCTAGCTCGCCATCTTCAGATCCAGATGAGGATCTGGTCCAATAGGGAAAAGCCCCGCCCTGACCTTTTCAAAGAGAGTAAGACGTACTTAGCCACAATGAGTGGTGACAGAATCGTGGTGACGTTCCAGGTAAACAGCACTAACAATTCAGGCAATCAGATCAGTAGATTCAAAGATTTATATCAATTTGTGTGGAGGACACCAACAGCAAGCCACATTAACTGGTGAGGAAGTTCAAACTGCGTGCTGGAGGCGGGGCTTGAAAGAAGCTGGCAGAGTTTGGGGAACACAGGAAGTGGGCCTGCAAAAATAAAAGTGCCTGACTAATTGTAGGTTACATATTCATAATGTTTATGGAAAGAATTTCTAGGCACAGCCAAGGCACTGAGGGGACCCATTTTGGTGGTCTTTTTGCAGATGATGTTGTTCGTTATTCTGCAATAGCCAGCCACTCCTTAATCTCACCACCGACTGACTACTGACCAGCTCTCTGTCTAACAGGTCCGGAAAATCCCTGAAACCTGGGTCTTACCCTAATATAGGTGTGCAGGAGATTCTCTGTTCAAACTGGTGGCGGAGAAAACTCGTCTAGCTCTAACTACCTTCAGATCCAGAAGTTACGGCCCTTTTCAGTTGAGAAACAGTCGGCAGAGTAGCCCTCACTGCCGCATAGCATCAACAACCACTCCTGTTAACGGTAGCTTTTCTCCTGAAAATAACGTGCACTTGTTATCGGCTAGATTGGATTTAGTGACTTAGATCTAAGTCCCAGGGTCATTATTTTAACACTCACCAAAGGAAAGTACGAAGCCCCCACATCTCTAGAATCATGTATGTTAACTTTACTGTTTATCAAGAGAACCCTTAATGATCAAACTGACTCAATTAACCTCAATGTCCACAATTTCTATTACTTTTTAATGGGTATTTTATTATGCAAGCTTTAGCAGGGGTAAATGACAAGCAGAGTTTCTTTCAGAGGTTACAATTCATGACAGCATAAAATCAAATTAAAATCAATCTTAACCTACTCTCTTTCCTAACCCTAATCTGTGTCACCAGTTCCACTAAGCAAGGCTTTTGGGAGGCAGTACAACTCACACCCGGTGGCAACTTGATCTTGGCAGCTGAGGTCCTCAGATGTCCTTGGTTAGAGTCTCTGTCCTGACGGAGCAAAGTTCTCTTTACAGAAAAGAAGCAAAGTCGATCAGTTCGTTTTCCATTAAACGAACGGGATCTTCATCACCGAGTGACCTTTGTCTTTTCTCCAAGTCCGCCATAGTAGAATACGGATCATTGGGTGGAGGCAGAGGAGCCAGCCGAATCAGGAACCGAGGCTGGGGCTGATGGATCTTGTCCCTTCTATGCGGCGCGGAGTTTCAACTCTCCCTCGGTCCCAGGGTGTGGTCCTCTGCTGGTCTTCAGCCTGCGCCCTTTCGTTGTCTCTTCCTCAGCGCCGCGGACAAAGAACAGTTTTTTCCCCAGCTTGCTGGCTTTTTAAACCTTCTTGGTTCATAGTTGTGTATGGGAGAGGTCTCATGACTCATCCCTCCCGATTATTTCATCGGAAAGTACCCCTCCTCCCCAACTCTGCTCCACCCTGAATTTGGAAATACCCAAATTTTCCTTGTCTGACTGCTGCAACTCTTGTCCATTACTTCTCTTTTTCTCCTGTTGGCCATTTTGACAGTTATTGCCTTTTTCGGAGATATTCTGAGGCCCCCGCCTAGCTTAGTGTACTGCCTGTGACACAGTTTGCACTCTTTTCCTCCTGTACTCGGATCCACAGCCTTCTTATAATATCATGAGACCCAATCAACTCAAAATACAACAATGATTAAGCTGTTACCGTTACTACAGATCATGAATACAGAGTATATATCATGAATACAGAGTATATATTTCAACTATACGTTACAGACATTGTGATTACAATAACACCAATCATCTCACTATTACACACCTGTGTACTTTATAATCATTTCAATCATTACACACATATGCAATCTATATTCCGTTTCTTTAATCATCATTAAATCATCATACAAAGTCACTGTTGTCTCCCAGGCCCGTACTCCGTTTTCTGCGTGTACCTAGAGAGATCTCACACTCCCAGGCCAGTTTTCTCGACAATGTGGTCCTATTAGCTTTATTAAGTTATCACATCTACAGCATTTGCTGGAGCTGTTTGCAGCTGAGTTGATCTACATTTCTATCCACATCTATTGTCGTGAGCTTTGGCTCATGACCGAAAAACAAGGTCACAGATGCAAATGGCTGAAACGAGAGTTGAGGTTGCTCGGGCATCTGGTTAGGATGCCTCCTTGATGCCTCCCTTGTGAGGTGTTAAAGGGACATCCCAATGCGAGGAGATGCAGTGGAAGACCCAGGACACACTGGAGGGACTATTTTTTTCGGCTGGCCTGGGAACGTCTTGGAATTCCCCTGGACTAACTAGTTCAAGTGGCTGGGGAGAGGGAAGTCTGGACTTCCTTACTTAAGCTGCTACTCTCGCAACCTGACCCTAGATAACTGGAAGAAAATGGATAGATGGATGGATGGTGTTGAGAATGAGAATCTCAATCGATGAATCATAATTTGTATTGACACACGGAGCATAAAATCAGCCAAGAAAAGCATTCAGACTTTACTTATTTTATTAACTCATTTCGTTTAACATTGCATCCTTTCTGTGGTTCATTAACTTTCAAATATTACATAGAAATTTCAATAAGTTTGGTTTATTATCTTACTAACAAATTGTTTTACGCATTACTCATTATTGCTTCATTGACTTTAAAGGATAGTACCTTAACATTTCTAAGTGTACTTTATTAAGTTTTAAGTAATATCTGCCTTTTATTCATTTTACATTTTCTTAAATTTCATTCATGTTTGGTTTCTTAACTTTTGAAACATATTAATTCACATTTATTACATATTAACATTTTATTCACCTAACATTGTGTTGACTTTTGCATATTTCCTAACATTTTATGGATTTCAAAGTTTATTAACATTAATTTTACAGTCTATTCATTTTAAAATATTAACCCAACACTTTCTTCCTTTTTGCATTTTATTAAGTTTTGAAATAATATTCTGACATTTCATTCAATTTGCATTTCAGTACATTCTAACAATTCCCTCAATATAATTTTTAACCATTTCATATGTCATTAACTGTAACATTTATCTCTTAACTTTTATTACTAAAAAAAGAAAAAAACAAAGAAATTTTCAGATTTTGATTTTATAATTCATTACCCTTCCGTGGCATGACGTTGACCTGAGGTAACAAAAAGAAATAATAAATAA
>NW_006800638.1:69921-86438 GCF_000485575.1 Poecilia formosa | reverse complement strand
CTCGGACTGTTGGTGTGGACAGAGACGAGGACTCTAAAACTCACTAACGAGTTGGAATCGATCTTGGAGAAGTTGCTAGTTTCAGCTCAGTGGAATGACCAAACTAATTTGGATAATTAGGAACTGAGATGTATCAGAGAGACTTTAGGGAAGATTGAAGTTTATAATCTTCCCGACCTAAGACATTCTGTATCTGAATTGACTTTCCCCATGTGGCCTTGGAAGGGCTGCATATTTCTAATCTCCTTGAAGATATGTAAACACAATGCTCTTCCCTCCTCACCTCCTCCTGTATCTATGGAGCTGTGGAGCTGAGCGCTCCCAAGGACATCATTCCTCAATAGCAACACCTTTATCAGACTTCTGCCAGAAGGCTGAGCAACCTGGTTTCATGGCCCTTTGACATCACCACCTTCACTCGTGTCTTTGCTTTACCCTTTGTTTTGTCTGAATGTTGCCATCTGCCCTAATGTGTCCTTTCCTCTTTTTTGTTTTAGAAACGGTGGAGTACTCCCTCTTTAAACCAGAAAAGGATTATTTTAGTTTATTAGTAATATCAGAAATTGTGTAGTACGCACTATTTAGATCAGAAGTTCCCAAACTACTGGGGCGCGGCCCCTGGGTTGGGCACGGTGCCATTGCAGGGGGGTGCGGGAAGCCGTCTGGATGAGGAAAAAAAAAACAAAAACCAAAACATGAACGCTGTATGTGCTGGATTTTTACCTTAGAATGGCCAACTCTGTAATTCATCTGTCAATTTGATACAGTAGGGGCTTCCGCACTTCCCATATCTGTCCTCTGTCACTTTTATCAGCAGTTAAAACTGTTTAATCTGTTGTTAACATGTGGTAACCTGTTTTTCTGAGCCGCCTTTAAACACAACATGAGCGCTACGATGCTCGTGCTGGGTTTACACCTGTGCAGCAGTGAAGGAGACCTGCTGCTGCTGTGCAGAGCTACACAGGTGTGTTAGAATCATGGCAACAAACCAGGAAAACACAAATAACTTTTCACAGTTTTCCCCCCAAACTAACAGACTGTTGAGTAAAGCTGTTGGATGCAGGTAAAGTTAGCTAAAAGATGACTAGCTAATATCAATACATCACCGTAAGCTTGTTAACAAGTAGCTTGTAGGCTGCTGGTGTTGTTGTCTATGTTCAACTACGATTTATTTTGCCCCCAAAAAAGTTGATCCCACCCCTTTGTTCGTTTGGAGCCGGTGCTGAGTATAACAGGGAGTCTCTAAGAACTCACCTCCCACCCCCTTCGCTCACACACATCTTTCAACCAGACAACTATTTGTAAGCCATGGGGGGGCCCCAGAAAATGTTTGGAAACCACTGGATTAAACAGTTTTAACTGCTGATAAAAGTGACAGAGGACGCAGATATGGGAAGTGCGGAAGCCTCTACTGTATCAAATTGACAGAGGAATAACAGAGAGTTGGCCACTCTAAGGTAAAAACCCTCACATACAGCGCTCGTGTTTTGTTTTGGATTTTTTACATCCAGTCGGCTTCCCGCGCCCCCCTGCAATGGCACGGCGCCCCCCTAGGTGGCGTGCCTCACAGTTTGGGAACCTCTGAGTTAGAGAGACTTTTCATCCACTTTTCCTAAGTCCAAGTAGCTTTCTAAAATTGAGTGCTGATAGCAATTTTATGAAACTGATTTAAGATTACTTACTATTTTGAATTAAATGTGCCTTACCCCTGCACCACTGCAGTACCCCTCTCTCCCTCCTCACAGAATTACTAATTATATCAAATATTTGAAGTACATAATATATACAAGAAATATATATAATACTAGTTCCAGAAAAGAAAGAAAACTCAAGTAAAGCATTTGTACTTGGATGTGTGCAGTAAAAGATAGGGACTGTAATTTGCTGGTTGAAATGTTCAAATCACTGTGGTGAGTCTGGTTAGGACTCCAAAGAAACGTAGAGTGGGTTTAACTTGAACTTGCTATTTATTTCTTAATTTTACTTAACTGTGTGGTGCGAGAACAGATAATGGCATCAGTGTCTGAGTAATCCATAAATAAATGACTGAAATAATATCACAATTATTAAATAACTGCATTATTAAATATGCAGTTTCTAAGTAATTACACCACACGACAACCCATGTAATGTAGCTCTTATTAAATGTGCATGTGAACAAAGCATGCTATCAAATAAGAGTAAAAACAGCTATATTTGACTAAGTAAACAATGTTCTTAACTTTCAACATCACTTACTTGCATTAACATACACACACCAATTAAAAGGTGATTACAACAAACTACAGACAGTGAGTTTAGTTACACAAAATCTGAACGGTAAAAAAATATTCAGCAGCTCTTTTTTCATCTGTCCTTTTCCTTATCTGCATGCTGCTTACTGATGCTCGAGGCTCCATCCCCTAAAGGGCCCAGTATGAAAGTTTTTTTAGGTGGCCTTTTTCACAGCCTCCCCTGTATTCACCTATTCACCTGTGATTACAAGCAACAAAAAAAGGCCGAGTACAAAGAGGTGATTAATAGTCCTTGGGCAAGACAGGCAGGCTGACAAGTCTTGCCACGGGTCCACCTAAGTGGAGCTGTATATATATATATATATATATATATATATATTCACATATTTTGTTAATATGTGATTGCATTAACAAAAGCACATAATTTCACTATAAGGAATGAAATTCTTTATAATGAATTTTATTATAAAGAATTTTATCATTTTTATTGTGATTTTTACAATTACAATCATATATATTTGATAATGTATGTAGAAATCATTCTTCATAGACAAAAAGGTAAAGAAATTGCTCTTGGAGGCCCAGTTGTCTGGTCCAGCAACAACTTGAGAGACTTAGCCAGAGGCCAAAGGGTTCGCGGAAGCTGGTTGTCCACAATCATGACCAGATCTACTTGTAGACTGCCTGATTCAGTCTGCCACTTCTGGCGGGCTTGAAGTCTTGGCAGTTAAAACTTTAGGAAGTTTTGCCAGAAATGGTCAGCTAGAATTCGTCTGTGCCTGCATCTTCTCCCCCCCCGAAAATCTCTGGGTTGATCACTTGCAGCAGTGAGGCATCCCATTACCCCATGAGGAAGGTAGTTGGGGGTCAGGATCCTCCACTTCAAATTAGGTGTAGCTCAGGGGTTTTGAATTGAGCATCCCCGCAACTTTAAAGTGTAGGGAACCAGGAGGGTTGAAGGTAAACTTGATTTGCTGGCAAGCTTGCTGCTCTTTAAAGTCAGGATGAAGAGCTTGAAATGCTTCCTGTAGCTCACGTTCTCCTCCTGACGTTTCTCCCCTAGTCTCAGAGAATCTCCGTGGGTTTCCCTTGCTTGGCCATAAAGTGTCTCAGAGACATTAAGAATGCATTTGTGTCCAGTCTGGGGATCAAGTCAAGGTGGACTGCTATTGTAGTTAGGCATTTAAAAACTATTCCCCACCTTTTCTTGTTAGTGCTTTGGATTTTGATGGTGTACAGCCCAAAGCAATCCTCACCCGTGGAATAGAATACTGGCTTGAACAGATGCAGTATGACTGGAGGGAGGGCCACCATCCTGGGTAGGACAGGGTGAACTTTCCACCTCTTCCACTCAACACAATATCTCTGATGCTGGCGTACTGCTTCACGTCCACATAACACCCAGTATCTCTGCAAACACCCTTCCTGGTCTGGGATGTTGTAGTTGCCATCATATTGTTGTATGATGAGTTGGGTCAGAGAGTGTCCCGGGACCGGAACAATGGGGTTCACTTCATTTAGGTGCAAGTAGAAGAAGGCAACTGGATTTGGCAATAGGTTTGTTGACCTTTAACTGGGTGATTTCATGTAAGTATGACTGTCTTTGGGCATACTGAAGAGCTTCTACCTCAGCAGCAGAATAGGAATCTAGTGAGAGCGTGGTTGGAGTTAACCACCCCATGAAACTGACGTGCGATGGCCTCTAAGTAGCTGTGCCAAGTTTGGTAAAATGATAAATGGACTGAACTTGAACGCTTTGAGTGGTCATCATGACCACTAGGGTTAGGGTTAGTTAGTACTTTACACTAGAGTCACATTCGCACTCACAAACGCTCACACATTTATACACTGATATGCAGATCGGTAGGCAATTTGGCAATTAACATCAACATGTGGCAGGAGGAAGCTGGAATTGAACCTATCACCTTCCAATCGCAAGACGACTACTCTACCCACACAACCACAGTCACCTGTAGAGGTACTGGCATTTGGTACCAGTGCATCCAAGGGCTGGCTCTTGGATGTTCTCCTGCCCTAGTTTGGTGCACTAGAACTGGGCGTAGTTAGACAAACAGCTTGTTGTTTAAGCTCAGCTTCAGGATCACTCTCGGGTGGAGGTGATAGATCAGGCTAGTCACTCGGAGCCAGTTCCAGGAGTTCAGGTCCATCTGTACATCTACTGCTTTTGCTGATGTCTTGGATAAAGAGGCTACGAGTGATGTCGTCTGCTGGGTTGTCTTGTGAGGGCACATATCTCCTTGTGGCAGCTTTCGTTATGTCTTGTATTGACCTTGTATCTGCAAGAGTCTGAACCCAACCAGGTTAGGACTGTGGCTGAATCAGACCATAAGATGCAACTGCATGTGGGAAGAGTTAACTCAGAGCTGGTGACCTTGTAGAGCTGAACACCTGTTGGAGCAGAACACAACTCTGATGAACAGATTGCTGCTTCTTTGGTGCAACACAAGATCGAGCTGCAAGGAAGGCAACTTCAACTTCTCCCTCAGGACTCTATTTCCTGAGATAAGCCACTTATCTCCATCCATATGCCTATTTGGAGGCATCACAGACCACATGGATGTCTCTGATACAGTTGGGTTGGTCCAGGCTGGGACTGGTATAGCACCTAGGCAGTGTGATCTTGTGCAGCTGTTCTAGCTCTGCTTCACATGCATGCCACTTCCTCTTTTTCTCTCACAGGTGGTGTACAATAACTTTGGCTCGGGTGGTATAAGGCACTATGTAGCCAAGAAGATCATGCTGGCTGGCTAAAACTCTATACAGAGTCTTAGCTATGAGTAACATTACTCATAGCAATCAGCGTGTCTGTGTCTGTGTTTGCAAGTGAGGGTATCAGACTTACAATTCCAGTGTAGTCCAAGGCTGGCTCTTGGATGTTGGACTGACCTTGACTGAGCCACAACTCACAGCTGGATGACCTGAGGTTTGCAGAATTAGCCTTTTTTTTAAATCCGATTTTATTGTTTCATAATCATTCTACACTTTCAAGATCATCCATCCATCCTTCCATCCTGGCTGGCTGACTTTACACTCATACAGTGTATGAACTTGTGAAACTTGAGGCAGAGTGACAGTTACAATTTCTGTTTCCTCTTTTCTTTGCAGGCCTAGAGCTTCTCTTTTTTACTTTCCCATTTAATTGATTAATTTTAATGTTTTCTTTGTATAGTGTCATGTAATAGAACTGTTGACATGGATTTAGTTTGTTTTAGCTTAAGTTGTTAGAATTCCCACAAGAAAGAAAAATTATTAACTAGCAGAGTGAGAACACCAAACATCAAATCCTATTCTCCATGCTGGAGTTGTCACAGTATTTGCTGTCTGTGAGGGTCTGTCTAATCTCTGAGACAGTGTTGCTGTCAGTCACTAAGGTTAAACCATTTAAAAACCAGGGACTTCATGTATAAAAGTCTGAGCAGCTATCTCACTAAAACCTTGCCAACAGACAAATTTAGAAAAGTGTGGCTTACCCTCATACCCTCATAGGATTTCCTTTATCAATCCTAATTTGTGGGAAATGGAGTGCAGCTGCTGGTTCAGCCTTTCACCACTCATAAATGCATGTGTAAATTAATAAATACCCAGAAGGCTGCCACCACATGAAGCAATAACCAAGGTGACGGTCCTTGTTTTTAGCAGTAAAAGTAATTATCAATCAATAAAATTTTATTTTATTTGTATAACACATTTTAGCAGCAAGGAATTTCAAAGTGCATTACATCAGAACAACCACAAAAACACAAAGTCATGCAACATAGAATCAACAATCAAAATATTACATTAAGTCAAGTGCCATCATTAAATTCATAATACGTTTCAAATACAACTCTAAACAGCTGGATTTCTAGTCGAGATTTAAAGGAACTCTGTTTCAGCTGTTTCACAGTTTTCTGGAAGTTTGTTCCAGATTTGAGGTGCATTGAAGCTGAATGCTGCTTCTCCATGTTTGGTTCTGGTTCTGGGGATGCAGAGCAGAACCAGAACCTGAGGGGTCTGGAAGGTTGATACAACAGCAGCAGATATTTAATGTATTGTGGTGCTACGTTGTTTAATGATTTACAAACTAACAGTATTTTAAAGTCTGTTCTCTGAGCTACAGGGTGTCAGTGTAGGGACTTTAAAATTGGGGTGATGTTTTCTATCTTCTTGGGTTTTAGTCAGAACAGCAGCAGCAGCGTTTTGGATCAGCTGCAGCTGGATGATTGATTTTTTTAGTCAGACCTGTGAAGACGCTGCTGGGGGAATCAATGTGACTGAAGATAAACATGGATGAGTTTCTCTAGATGCTGAGACATTAGTCCTCTAGTCCTGGAGATGTTCTTCAGGTGATGGAAGGCCGACTTTGTGACTGTCTTAATGTGGCTCTGAAGGTTCAGGTCAGAATCCATCACTACTCCCAGTTTTCGGCCATCGCTGGTTTTAGTTGTAATAACTGAAGCTGTGCATCGACTCTAGATCTATAACTCTAGATCGCTCCTCTTTAGGTCCAAAAATAGGAATTTCAGTTTTGTTTCTGTTCAGCTGGAGAAAGTCTTGGCACATCCACACATTTATCTGGTCTAAGCATTTATTCAGTGATTGGACAGGGTCAAATGTCACCTAATGACATCGTAATGTAGAGCTGTGTATCATGTAGTTATGGTAGCTGATCTTATTTCCTGTTATAACCTGAGCCAGTGGGAGCATATAAATATTGAATAAGAGGGGTCCTAGGATTAAACCATGGGGTACACCACATGTGGCCTCTGACCTGTTTGATGAGAAATTTCCTATTGAAACAAAGAAATCCCTGTTGTTTATGTAACAATAGGGTTGAGTTCTGGACCAGAGAGTCCAACCCAACTCTCCAGTTGATTCAGCAATATGTCATGGTCAACAGGGTCAAAAACTGCACTGAAGTCTAACAGAACTAGCACTGTGGTTCTCCCACAGTTTGTGTTTATATGGATATCATTGAACACTTTGACTAGGCCAGTCTCTGTGCTGTGGTGAGCATGAAAACCAGATTGGAAGGAGTGAAAGTGGTTGGTTATCATTAGAAAGCTGTTTAACTGTTCAAATAGCTTTTTCAATAACTTTGCTGATGAATGGGAGGTCAGAAGTCAGCCTGCAATTCTGCAGTACTGATTTGTCCAGATTGTCCTTTTGATCAATGGTTTGATAACTGCTGTTGTCAAAGACTGGGGGAAAACACTTGATGAGAGCACTGAGTTTACTATTTGGATCAGATCATTAATGACAGTCAGGAACTTCTTAAAGAAATATGTGGGTAGGACATCCAGACAGCAGGAACTTGAGCTTAATTGATTTAAAATTTCTCCTAGGCTTTTATAATTAAGTAGTTGAAATTGGGTCATTTTTCCTGTATTTGTTTTGTTTGGGCACAGGATAGGTACCGGTTTTAGAGTGGATGTGCAGATTAATCCTCTGATTTTTTTTATTTTTTTTAATTTCTCTGACATGAAGCTGGAAAACTTGTTGCAGGCTATATTGGATTGAAATTCAGGTGGTAACGTCATAGGAGGGTTTGTGAGTCTGTCAACTGTTGCAAATAAAGCTCGAGCTTTAATGTTTTTGTTTATGACATCTGCAAAGAAAGCCTCTCTTGCTTGTTTTAGTGTTGAGTGATAGTTGCGTAGTCTGTCTTTATAGATATAATAAATGTGAAGTTGAGTTTTATGCCATTTTCGTTTGGCCCTACGGCAGAGTTGTCTTGCAGATCCATGGAAATTTCTTCCTCTCAGACACAACCTTCACTTTAATGTTCACCTTCACTTTAATGGGGGCAATGTAATCAATGATATCTGAAACTTTAGACTGAAAATCATCTACCAATTTATCTACGTCATTACAGCTAAGGGGCAAGTAAGAAGAGTAGATTTGATTAAATGTTTCTGTTGTATTTTCTGTGAAAAAACGTTTTGTGATGGTAGCTGCTTGTCCAAGTGGGTTAATGGATAAAGAACCTAAAGAGACATTGGAAATATTCACACCCTTACTGATAACCAGGTCAGGTGTGTCCTTGAGTGTGTGTTGCTTGTTTGACATGTTGTGTTAGACCAAAATTCTCAAATATTAAAGAGCTTTTTTGCCCCTCGGTCTTGGGGTTGTCAACATGAATGTTGAAATCACCAACAATTATTAAACCATTATAATTAATGCATATGAAAGATACAAGCTCATTTGGGTAAAGAAATTTTCCATGTATGTTGGAGTTTTGTATATAGTTGGTGTCAAAGTTCGTTTGTGGCCTTTTACCTCAATACCCAGATATTCAAAGAGGTGAAATGACCCAAAGAGATTTTACTACAATTTATGGCATTCCTAAGTATTGAAACCACGCCTTCTCCTTTTTTATGTTTTCTATTCTCATTTAAAAAATTGTAGTTAGGAGGCACTGATTTCATGAGTACGGTTGGCTCATTATTGTCTTTCAACCATGTTTCTGTCAGAAATAAAACATAATTAAAGCTCCGCGGAGCCTCAAGCGGCCCTCGCAGCCATGCGCCGCTCAGGCCTATAGCCACCGCGGATGTTCCAGCACCGCCTCCCGCCAGCCACTGCCAACGCTTGTGCGCCCGTCCACCAGCCAATACGCTTTGATGCCTTCAGCAGCACTCCCTGGCGATGCACAAAAAATCTGGTGCAGATTGGGCCATGTAGCGAGGAGATACAGCTGTTTGATTAACCTAGGGGGCACAGTAGAGTCAAATTACACTTAAACTCTATTGGGCTCCTTAGAGGTTCACAAGTGTCACTCATAAAAAGTCTGGTGCAAATCGGATGATGCGTGTGTGAATAACAGACAATCATATGCATATGGCGAGGGACTGCCATTTGGCCACACCCCCACGGGTCAGTAGGCATTGACAGAGTTCATCATGTCATTATATGTGAGTTGGCAGAGGATTAAACCCATATGAATTAGAGAGTAAAAGTAAGACATACAGTCGCAAAAACAGTTGACTTCCTGTCGGAAGTGGGCGGGGCTAAGGTGATGTCATCAACTGACCATGACAATGTGATGATGGTTGGTCAGTAGTGAGACATAGGAAGTCTGATGTAGCTATGAGCTTGTGTGTGGAAGTTATCTCACTTTAATGTTTTATGGCGAATAGTCAAAGTTTGTGACTTAGCCACGCCCACATGCTTTGACATACAAAAATTCCTGTGATAACTTTTGACCTTTAATGTCTCAACTCTCTGCTGACTGAGTTTGAAGTCTGTATCCCAAAAGCTGTAGGAGGAGTTCGATCAGATGCGACGTGTATGAAAAACAGGAAACGGCGGATTTGATCCAAAATGGCCGACTTCCTGTTGGGTTTGGACCATGGCTCCAAGAGACTTTTTTGTAGGTCCTGACATGATATATATGTGTACCAAGTTTCATAATTCTGAGATAAAGCATGGCTTGGGGCTGATCATTTAAAAAAATTCTAGGGGGTGCTGTAGAGAAATTAGGCCACGCCCATCAAGGACTGTTATGGATTCTTGTTCGGGGATGGATAGGGATGCATCCTAGTGAGTTTGGTGCAGCTGGGCAAATGTGGAATCTAGAGCCAAACGTATGGCGGTGGCTTTACCTCTGCTTCGCTGTGCTGCCACGGCCACGCCCTCTACTGAAAACTCTTGCCGCTTTAAAGCAAGTGAGACCAACTTGTTATCTGTCATCCAACACAGAATCATCTTGATTAGGGCGAGAGAGCCATAGATGGAGCATTCCAAGTGAAAAAAAGGCACTTCCTGTTCTGAGGGGGCGGGGCTTAGATGACGTCAGACTAGCTAGTTTAAGTGAGTTGGTAGCTGACAGTTCGTCAGTCTGAGGTTCCTCTAGGCAGGGGATCAGTCTGAGTTTTGAATTAAGACTGCCATATTTTGTATTTCTGTTTTTTGTAAATTTTCTTGTAGTGATCTGGACAGGTAATGTCCTGTTTAGCAGTGCCGGGGGGCCAGATACATTCTGGAGGAAGACGGGTGTAAAGATAATATCTGGACCCCAGTCTCAGACCTCAGAAATGCAGAGTGGTGGATCCTCTGGGAAGTCAGAGACAGGTGGCTTAAATGAAGTGAGGTCTGCTACGTGAGCGTTAAGGAGGGACGTCCCAAGCCGAACCTGTTGATTCATTCCATCTGTAAATTTGAGAAACTCTGGTCAGAGCAGGCTTTAATCAGCCATTTTTTTTATCATGTCCAGCCTGGAGAGTTTTTCGTCTCCCCATTGAGGTGATGGAATTGGACCACTGAGAAATAACTTCCTTATTAATTTTCCCATAGTGTCCAGGAGATTATTAAAGTCCTTTTTCAGAAGCTCAGATTTTTGCTTTGCCAGATTGTTGGCTCCAACATGCACAACTAAAGTCTCACTTGTTTCAGCTTGGCTGATCAGTGGTTAGAGAGAGCACTTTGCGAGTTTAATCAGATACAGTGTCACCAGAAAAAGAAATCACTCTCGTTTTCTTGACATTGCAAACATGACTAACTCCATTTACTGCCTCATCTACAACAATAAGCACTCTTGGCATACCTTTCATTTTCCTGGTTGTCGCTTTGTCCTTTGGGGGGTGGATGTGTTGGTCTAGCCTCATTGTTGATGTTTGAAGGTGAGGTTTCACTCAGAGGCTGAAGTACAGAAAATCTGTTTTTCAGTGGGATTCCCACGGAGTCAGAATGTTTTGAGGCTTGGGCTGGTCGCTTTGTCCTTGGGAGCGGGGTCGGTGGAGATGTTTTGGTTCCAGCTGCTTGTTCACTTCTCTTTGGCGGAGCAGGAGTTGAAGTTGAAGGTGGGTTTTGGCTCAGAGCCGGCTACACTGTCGAGGTGAGGGGTTCTCCCTGTTAGTTGTCTCATGTGATCTACAGACTGAGGCTTTTGTTTCAGCTTGGCACTCTCAGGATTCCAGGGTGAGCTGCTTGGTGCGGGATGTACGACCTCTCCGTTGATTTGAGGAAGAGTTGCTTCATTTCCACAGGTAGCGTTGATCTCAAAGTTCACTGCCAGCTGTTGAATCTTCATTTCTATAGACTGAAGTCACTGCTAATGTCCCTGGGGTTGTCCAGAGGCATTTTGCCCTGGTTCAACTTGGAGGTGAAGAAAAGTAAGGTAAAAATAAAAGTAAGACAATCCCACAGTCCTTAGGTTTGAAGTAATCCAGTTATGATGTTGATAATGTAAATATAACTATAAAAACTGTGACTTTAAAAATAACTTGCAGGCAAAGTTATCAGTAAGGAGAGAGAGAGCAGGATGAGCTGCTCCTCCTTCAGCTGTCAGAGATACGCTCTGACAGTTATCATAACCATTATAAAAATAGTTATATGTTTTATTTAAAATGTGCTTGCTGTCGGGGCACATAAAAAAAGATAAAAAATTTAAGAAAAAATTCCAAATAGAAACAAAGAAAGAGATCCAAGTACAAATTCTTGTTTGAACAGCAGAGCGTTCAGCCGAGATTTAAGCAAATATAGCTTCCAGAGAGTCCTTTGCAGTAAGTGGGAAATGTGGAAGTTTATTCTAAATACAGAGATTATATGTATAAGTTCCACACTTACATAGCGGACAAGCTTTCTATTCAGAAAGCTCACATCGCCAATGCACACAGAACAATTCGTTACTTTGTGTGACAAAAACTGAGATAAATGGCTATTTATATTAGAGTGAGGTTTACACATCCTTTAATTTTTGTTCATTTATTTTGTGTGTGTGGAGTGAGGTTTCAGTGTATTTAGGTGAGTTTTGGTGCTTTGTCATTTGTCATTTTCCACAAAGAAAGTTTGCATGGCTGCTGCACATTTTCATGGCAGGTAAAATGTTGTGCTGCTGGAGCTGACAGTCCCATAGGAATATCACTTGGAAGAAGTCTTCAAGAGAAAGCTCTCTAAGTATGCAGGGTTGGTCAGTCACTGTAACGGGGCAGGTTGGAGAGCGAGGTCCTTCACCACTTGAGTTTAGTTGCAAAGGTTTTGCAGCCCACTCTTTCACTAGAGCCTCAAGTAGTCTTGGCATCAAGGAAGAACCCAGAAGGAGAGCCATCCTTAGCACCAATGAAACATCAGAGAGGGCTTCAAGATGGTTGTGGCTTAAGAGAGATCAGATCAGTAGAGTGAATGTAGCTAGTTAGCCATCTTGAAACAAGCTGGGGACTGATCATCCCTGGAAGTGTGATGTTGAAAGACCCAAAACACCCAGTGATTCCAGGAACATACCATACCATACCAACATTATTTCTAAAGCACTTTAAAACAACCACAGCTGTTACTTACAGTTTAAAAACAAACACAATTTAAAACTAGATCCCACTGGAGTTGAAAGCCAAATAAAATAGATGGGTTTTAAGACGAGCTTTAAAAGTGGACAGTGAAGGGGCCTCTCTAACCTGCAAAGGCAAGTCGTTTCATAACTTGGGACCCATGACAGAGAAAGCCCTGTCCCCTCTGAGCTTCCTTCTTGATCTCGGTACCTCCAAGAGCAGCTGATCTGTGGACCTGAGAGACCAATAGGGTATGTAGGGGTGAAGAAGCTCAGAGAGGTAAGCCAGGGCAAAATTATGCAGTGATTTAAAAACAAACATAAGAATTTAAAAAAAATGATCACTGATCACTTAAAACATCACTGATAATGTGTCTAGATGCATCAGTGGATGTATTCACACATTCACATCATTCAGAAAATTAATTCATTATTCACATTCAGAAAATCTAAGTGTCTTCCTTCTAAAAATGAGAATGCAAATTCTTCATGTTTTTCTCATCCTAATCAACTTATTGCTATCTAAAGATAACATATATAAACTTGCTTCTGTGGTGAAGAAAATGTAAGTGCCAGTGAATGTAACTCAGGCTCATGGGTCACTAAAGTGATACATAAAAAATGGATTTCTTCTGAAGTTTTTCTCACTTTTATTTTGGGTTTTGTCCCCAGGTAGAGCTGGAGCTGAGAGCCCAAGTCAGGCGCTTTATAGAACTGACAGGTCACCTGCCTCATCACATGGATGGACACCAGCATGTTCATGTTCTGCCAGGTATTGCATAATGGTTAGCACCTCAGGTTTTTATGTGCGAACTAATCTAAATGGCATTGCAATAAAATACCAACTACTTCTGAGAGGATGTAAATAGATGGCTTATTGTCCAATGTGGGAAATTTGTCATGGTGAGTGACAATGTCCACTATGTAAGTGGACATTATCATTTACATTGATAATTTTGGACTGTGTGTAACCACTTCTGAAAGTGACTACACAATTGGATTTATTTGGAGTAAACAGGATTATTTGATTTTATTTGGATGATTTGGGTTCTTGGAGATTTTGTAAAGTGCTTTGGGCTGCTACTTGTAATTAGGAGCCACAAAATAAGTTGAAATTAACTTGATGGCAAGAGGATTTAATTCTGTTCTACTGTTTATACTGTCCAGATGTTCGTGAAGTGTTTGCACAGGTCCTCTCTGACGTAAGGATTCCATTCACTCGTGTTCCAATAGAGCCAGGTTTGCACAACTGTCCATGGGTGCCAGCACACCTCCACACTTTTTACATGGAAGTGGAAAAGGATGCCCTGGACTCAATCCCTGTCTTCAAACACTATGGAATCAGGTATATTTGTGTGTTTATGAGCCAGAGATTCAAAGATAAAGCATCTTCTGGTTTTTTTTTCTATTATTTTTATTTTTATTTTTTTGATTTTTGTTTTCAGCTTGGGATCTCCTTAGTTTCAAAACTCACATGCTTACATTGCTGGAGAGAAAAGATGCTGGAAAAGAGGGGAAAAAGCCATCCAATCTGGCATATGTCAAAAGATGTTATTAACCCCTTAACCCACACCAGAACGCCCTCGTGCCATTTTTCCATTGTATTTTACAGGGGTGAGACTTAAGGGTTTAAATTCTGCCTTATATATAAGCCTAGAGCCCCTCCCCCCCTTTTGATTGACACCGTATTCGACCAATAATGTTATGAAATGGCTTTTTCTGAGCCAATAATATCCAGGGAGCGCCTTGAGCTCATTTTGACATGCCTGTATTCTTTCTGGAGTATTTCTGACTGGTCAATTCGGAGACTAAATCTAAAGCCACTGATGTGTAGCCAACACATGTCCTGTCATAAGAATATAAGGCATTTTGGGGTTTGTTTTGACATGAATCCACCAGCTGCATGCGTAACCATGCATAATCTGTGCGCCTTTGTTGCGTCAAAGTTAGGCTCTGTGCGCCATCATATGCCCTAATGCGTAACGGTGTTTACAGGACTTTTTCTCACCAACGGAGAGACACGTTGTCAGAAAACTGGATGTATTTCTTCAGCAGAACTTCACAGCTCACCGGAGTGGATGATTATGGCCGTAAGAGTGCTGACAAGTTTTGGATTTGAGAATACCGGAAACTTTCAGTCATTTGCTGCTATAGTCAGAGCGAGGTGGGTAGAGCGAGAATGGGGGGCCGAGGGAATGGTGGCATGGGAGGAACATGGGGTGACACTGGCAGGGTTAGCGTACCGTTAGAAGGGGGGGTTGGACTTCTGATTTGGCGATGTAGAAGAAGGAAGCAGGGTGAAGGAGTTCCCAGCCAACTTTCTTTAAATTACTTTAAAACCGGAGGTATACACTTCTGTCAAGCACTGGACTGACAGAAGCACTGTTTCTGAACCCTTGCGACATTATCATGGCCAGTGATAATCCTAAACAACAAAAGCTTTCTACTTCAACCAGGCGAATGAATAGCCTAGCTAGCAAGGTAGCCTCAATGGCCACGGCTTCCTCCGACTCTGAACCACCTGGCGAAAATAAATGCGGAGATCCTGTTTCCATGTCCCAACTGATCACAGAACTATCTAAGCAGCGGAACAACTTTAAAGATGATGTGGCCACATTAATTCAAGAGTCGATTCGCCCTCTACAAGTGTCGGTGGACGGACTGTGGGACGAAGTTGGCTCTTTTCAGGGCTGCCTTGTAGCAGCAGAAAGCCTGGCAGGCGATAACTTTCAACGCATATGCGAAGCTGAAGCTGCCATTAAGACTCTCCAAGCCCAAAACGCAACCTTGCTGGAACGCCTGGAAAATCAATCTCGCAGATCCAATCTACGTATACTTAGGATACCTGAAGGCAGTGAAGATGGCCAGGATCCAACTAAGGTCATCTCCAAGTTGCTAAAGTATGCTATGGGGGACAACATATTTCCTTCTTCCCTGGAATTGGAGCTGGACCCAAGCCCGCAGCAGGATGACCACCGCGGTCCATATATATCAGTGAATGTCTCAGAATGTCCGGTTGGTTCTCCATTACCATTTTGTCTGTCTGGATCTGGAAGTCCCACAGGATCTTAGCTCGGTCATTCTCCACCACCTTTGGGGGTGTTCCCGACTTTGATCTCAGAGCTTCCAGTCCATATTCTGCACAGATGTTCCTGTACACTATGCCCACCACTTGGTTATGTCGTTCCATGTACGCTTTCCCTGCCAGCATCTTGCACCCTGCCGTTATGTCCTTTACTGTCTCAGGGGCCTCCTTGCACAACCTGCACCTTGGGTCTTGTCTGGTGTGGTAGGTCTGACCCTCTATTGCTCTGGTGTTTAGGGTCTGTTCCTGTGCAGTCAGGATGAGTGCCTCTGTGCTGTCCTTGAGTCCAGCTTTTTCCAGCCATTGGTAGGATTTCCTGATATCAGCCACTTCAGTTATTTGTCGGTGGTACATCCCATGTAGGGGCTTGTCTTCCCATGATGGTACCTCCAGCACCTCATCCTCTGTTCACCATTGTCTGAGACATTCGCTGAGCACATCGTCTGTTGAGGCTTTGTCCTTGATGTATTTATGGATCTTGGATGTTTCATCCTGGACAGTGGCTCTCACACTTACTAGTCCTCTGCCTCCTTCCTTACAGCTCGTGTACAGTCTCAGAGTGCTGGATTTGGGGTGGAACCCTCCATGGATGGTTAGTAGTTTCTGGGTCTTAACATCCGTGGTCTTTATCTCTTCCATTGGCCAGCTAATTATTCCGGCAGGGTATCTGATTACTGGTAAGGCATAGCTGTTTACTGCACAGATCTTGTTCTTGCCATTGAGCTGGCTTCTCAGGACTTGCCTTATTCGTTGGAGGTATTTGGCTGTGGCTCCTTTCCTTGTGACCTCATCGAGGTTGCCATTTGCTTGTGGTATTTCCAGGTACTTGCAACTGTCCTCAATGTCTGCTATTGTTCCTTCTGGGAGTGATACCCCTTCTGTGTGGACGACCTTCCCTCTCTTTGTAACCATCCGGCCACACTTCTCTAGTCCG
>NW_006800638.1:58859-68252 GCF_000485575.1 Poecilia formosa | reverse complement strand
TGTGTGTGTGTGGGAATACTTTCTGAGTGCACTGTATAATATTGTTGAATGCTGTGGGTTGATTTAATTTGATTGCTTTTAGAGCTCTTAATCCTCCTTTTGTTGTAATATTGCAATACTTTATAATGTTTGCAGGTGGCCAGATGTGTACTTGGGACTCTCCACCATGGGTCAGAACATGTCAGTTTCAAGCTTGCAGAGGGCTCTCAAGCAAGCTTTGGGAACAAGAACTTCTAGCACCATCTCCAGAAGAGCACCTGACCTTCATCAACCAGTCATCACAGCAGAGCTTATGGTTCATCCAGGTTACCCAAGTCATCCTGATGAAGGCGGCTGTGGGGAGGGCCCAGATGACTTCTCCCAGTCTACTGAAAGAGAACATGAGCTGAATATGCTCAGAAGCCCATCTGTCCTGGAGCTTTACTGCCAGGAGGGAGTCCAACTCTGTGGTTTTAGAGACCTTTGACAACTGTTGTCTTGGAATAGTACAGCAGTTTTACACTTCTGGATAAAGTTTATGTTTGTATGTATATATATATATATATATATTCCCCTTTTACTCTATGATTCATAGAGATTTAAACATGCACTTAATGAAATAGAACATGATTGTGAATCCTTCTCTCAACATGAGCTGCTGGCTGAAGCATGTGGGCGTGGCTGAATAGCGAATTCCAGTCTGTCGCCGTTTGCATATATTTGACTAAATCACACCTGCATCATCTGATTTGCACCAAACTTCATATGATTTACCTTTAACTTCTAATGAGCCCAGTTGCCTTTAATTGTAATTTGACTCCACTGCGCCCCGTAGATTAATCCAACAGCTGTACCTCCTTAATACATCAACCAATCTGCATCAGATTTTTTGTGCACCATCAGTGCTCAACACATTGAGAGTCAAGATATGTGCCTTGACTCACATATCTCAGAGATAGTGTAGTCAGTTGGGGGGACAAAAAATTGTCAAACAACACAGAGTAGTCTATTTTATAAAATATATATTTTTGAATTTAGTGTATCCATCAGTTTCCTTTGTAAGCTTAGTGATTTTCTTAATGATTTTAAAATAGAGAATGAAAACCATAACACTGTGCAATAAAACACAGTCAGAACCACAACCAAGTTTACTTATTAACAGTAAAAAGAAAAGCAAACAGAAAAAAAAGACACCTGGAGAGATCAGACAGCAAGTAAAACAGCGCACCTGGACCAGCTCTCAGCTGGATTAGCGTGACGATCAGAAAGCTAAATGAATAACCCCAAAAAATAGTGGTGTAAAATGCTGGTTCTGTTCTCGCTGTTGGACCACCGCCATGCGATACTGAGGAATAATATTTCACAGATGTAGCGCTGCTCAATCTCTGCTCAGCAGTGAACTCTCACCGAATGTCTGCTTAAACCTGCAGGATGTAATAAAAAAAAGAAAGATTTAATATGGATTAAAACTTTTGCTATGACCTAACTTATGTTAGGTCATAGCAAAAGTTTTAATCCATATTAAATAGTGTACAGGAACATCTATCTTATGATAGATAATCATTAAAAAAATAATCGATCTCTTCTCCCTCCTCCTAGCATTCTGCAGTGGTTTATGAAGTTGTGACGTCCGCCTCTTTCCACTCTTTATGTATCTCTGCCAGATTCTTGAATCTTCTCGATTTCATAATTTAATCCACAATCATCTCTTTGTCTGGTGCATTTTCTCCTGCCAAATGTTGCCCTTCCACTAGATTTCCATTGATATGCTTGGACACAGCACTCTGTGAACAGCCAGCCTCCTTAGCTATGAACTTTTGTGGCTTACCCATTCTATGGAGGGTATCAAGTCTTTTCCATAATGAACGAAAGTGAGACAATTGAACCAAACTCAAGCAATTTAATGACACCTGGTGGTGCTTTGAGTTTAGTATATGATTAGTGTGTCACACTCAATTTGCAACATTCATGTCCTGTAAAATTTGGGCTGATTTCTTCAGAGTATTCAATTTTTTTAAATTCCTGATTTTGTGGACTGAATGAGCTGGAAGCCCAAACAAATACTTGAAATCGTTTAAACTGTGGGCCTGGAATCTATAACCCACAGGTGTCAAACTCCAGTCCTCAATGGCTGGTGTCCTGCAACTTTTAGATGTGCCTCTGCTGCACCAAACCTGAATAGAATATAGGTCATTAGCAAGGAAAACTTATCTACACAAGGAAGAGGTAATTAAGCCATTTCATTCCAGCGTTTTTTTGTACCTGTGGCACATCTAAAAACTGCAGGACAGTGGAGGACTGGAGTTTGTCACCCCTACTGTAAAGTTCATGTCTGTGTTCCCAGTTGGTCGGAGTGTTAGTGGTTAACGAACCAGCGTTAACCTCATCATGCAGGTTCAGCCCGGTGAGGAGATTTTGCGCTCTCCTCGTAGTCACTCATCACTACACTACTATATGATTTTATTATTATTTTTAGTATTAGTTTTCTAGGTGCACTAAGCATCAAACCGTATCAAATGCTTTGTCCACTTAGTCAGCCAGAGTTAATGTGCATGGAGATCTGAGAAACTCATCCCTTAAAACTCGAGCAACCAAAACATTTTCTGTGACTCTTACTAAAAACTCAACAAACACGAAATTGAAGAGCAACTTGGAGCCAAATTAGCATCATTGAATTAAATCTCCCATTTCTTGCTCATCTCTGCGCAGTGCAGCGGATTTAACTCATCATGCAGGGCCGGTCCAAGGCTGTATGAGTCCTGGAGGAGAATTTGACTTGGGGACCCCTCTAGCTGCTAAAATCGTCAGCACCTCTAACAGCTTCTGTGGTAGATGTAGTGAAATCTGGATGTAGATGTAGCTTAATTGGCCAACCTAAAAACAATCGGTTATAATTGCAGTTTACTAATTTCTATTTGTGAACAAACAGTTCAAACTCAAAGATTAAACTCAGAGCATCAGATTGTAGCTAGTGTAACAAAACAATCTAACTATTAATATTGTTTTTTTAATTTTTACAAAGTAAACTTGCCAGCTCCTTAAAATCTTACATTTAAATGTTAAACAATTTAAAATATTTTAATTTATGTATTCTGAAACAATTAAAATTTAGCAGCATTGATCATCTCAATAAATAAACATTTATTATTATTAACCTTAACCCATAAGTTACATTTATTTATCTGTGGTCTTTGGGAAAATATTAGTGTTTATGGGGCCCTTGAATCCCTAGGGGATCTAATGGAACCACTTACTTAATTTGGATTAAACAGAAGTGCAAATGATTGATATTCATTTTAATTGTGTTTTTTTTATTATTTGTTGTTTTTAAGATTCTATAGTTGTGGGTTTAAACAGTGTTTCACTGACGATGTTTTCCCACAGCATATATTTACCCAGTAATATTTTTACATTTCCTGTCTACTTAACATCTTTTAATACAAAAACATGGTGGACCGCCTTGGTGCCCGACCACCAGGCTTAGCAAGTTTTCTGGGGCAAACCCTGTGATATATATGTATTTGTAAACATGTATATATGTATATGCATCAGTGACGTGCAGATAGGGGAGGCAGAGCCTCACCTGTCCTGGAAAAACAATATATAATAAAATATTTTATATTGCTATATTCACCCTGTGGTTTGCACTACAAAGTATTTACTTTTCATTTAGCTTAACCAATTTTGATTATTATTTCTTCAAAATTGCTGAATTTCTGCAATTTCCCATTCAAATGTTGGAAGCGCAGCTGGTGAGGCAGCACTGAGCTGAGCCTCACGGCAGGATGATCGGTTAAAATCATCTCAAGCAACAATCTTAGATCTCAGAACATTCAAAGATTGTCCTAACAGTAAAATCGGGGCAAAAAATTGAAAATTGTGCCATGTGAACTAGGCTTTAGTGGGCACACCAACATGCAGAAGCCTTGTCTGACGGTTCACCCCCCTCCCACCATCCCCCTGGGCCGCAGTAAAATTGCCAAGGCTTGATCGGTCCGCGGTGATAAAAAGATTGGGGACCAACCTTTTCTTATATATCTATATATATTTATCTATGTCTATACACATGTGATATATGTATATATATTTTTTTCCATGGTGAAATAATTTATAATAAGATAATTAGGTAACACTTTATTTGAAGGGATGTGTATAAGACTGACATGACACTGTCATAAACATGACATAACATGAACATAAAGAAGTCTTTATGAATGTTTATGACAGTTATCATGAAGTGTCATTTGGTAAATAATGACACTTTTAATGCAAAGTTGCTCTAAAAGTTGCATTAAAAGTGCCAACTTTGCATGATTTTGTAAATTATGATAATTTAATGCAAAGATAAATTATCATAATTTAACTCATAGCTCTGGCGGCTGCCACCTGGCCCGGGCCCGGATGGGTGCCCATGGTGGCCCGGGTTTGGAGGTGCCAGGGAGGGAGGAATGGTTTCAGGTCACTTTAATTTATGATTATAGACGGAGAAAGTGCGCCATCGCCTGTTCAGAAAGGTTTATGTAACGTTGAAGTTACTGTCCCTCAATGGAATATATAGTAGTCAGTCCCAGTGACTGTTTCACTGACGGTTTAGCCAATGTGCTTCCTGGGTAAAAATCAAATGACAAAGGCAGCCCAAGATCCCCCTCCCCCCTGCTCAACAGTTTCCAGCAGCGCAGGTGTTGCACGTAAGGGGCCCGGTCATTGGTCCCGCATCCCGGCCTGACCATGACTTGTTCCGCTAGTGTATATACATGCATGTATATGTGTGTGTATGTATATATGCCACATGAAGTTTTTTTTTGCACTTATGCCGAGTAAACTTGGTGGTGGTGCTGAGGGTTTTTATTGCAAGGTGTTAAGAATTTTCCAACCAGACAGTGTCACTGTATTATACTTTCTCTATTTTAAAATCATTAAGAAAATCATTAAGTTTACAAAAGAAACTAATAAAAACAACAAACTGTGAAGCTAGACGGTTTGTTATACTCATCAGTATATGTAAAAAAGACTGACAAGACATGTTTGATTGTAGCAAGTGATATTTGTCTCAGAAAACACTGACATTTTTCCATCATCTGTTAACAACTTCATCTAATTATTTCCACAGATTGAATCTTTGCCATGTTTTATTGCTTCCCTATTGATTAGCATTCTGCTGGTAAGTCATGCTTAAAATTAACACTGTGTTAAAAAACCATAGATTTCTGTCGGTCCTTGACAAAATGACATACTACTCAAAGACACACTAAAGTGTTTTTGTTTGTCCTGTAGTTAGATTCTTTGGAGGTCCAAAACTGACAAAATGTATTATGAGTTTCATAGTACGTAATATTTAATCAATTAGAATGTGTTCCGATGAGTCTTGTATGTTAGATTAACAGTATCTTTTGAAAATGACCTTTAAGCAGGTATTGCACATATTTTTCACTGTTGATGTAATATTCTAATCTTAAATGCCATGATTTCATTAGCTGTAACTAAGAAATAATTAAACCTAAAAACTTTAAAACATCCATGCAATTAATCTATAATGGGTTTTTATTTGTGAACTTTTATAATTAATATTCCAATTAATTTAATATGAATGTAGTTGAAAAACAAACATCAGCATCAGTTTGCCTTGCAAAGTCTGGGCAACTGAGAAACTCCTATTGGTTTATATTGAGAAACTCCTGGTGTACTTATTCTTATTCTCCTTAGCAACCCAGAACAGGATTGTTTAGTTTTATACTTCACTCAACCCAAACCAGGAATTAGAACAAACTTAGAATCCAGAGAAACTATTTTTCTTTTCTATTAGTTTATTCAGAGAAACTCCTACTACTTTATAAATTGCGGAAAGCCTTTGTTTTTCTCTTGCTTTTCTTTTATTTTGTTTGTATTTACTCTAACTCATGTAAAGCAAACGTTGAATTGCCTTGTTGCTGAAAATGTATTATGTAAATAAATTACCTTACTTTACCTCACCATTATCTTCTAAGTTGCTAAGCTTCAGGTCATTGATAAACTGTTTGCTATCTTTGTTGAAGAAGATGGCAAGCCTCATCTTCTTAAGAAGACTTAAAATACTGCTCATCCTCATTTGCATAATGGGGCAGATTATGTAAATGAGGATGGCTTGCCTGCATAAGGAAAAGTAAAAAGAGAAGGTAAAGTATGGAAGCCCATTTCTGCCACTGTGATAAAAAATCTCTTTATAATGACTTGATATGATGACTTGGCTATAATAATATTATAATGAAATAGTAAATATAATGTATCTCATTATAGTGAGATAGTAGCAGGTAAAGCAATTATTTCTTCAAAGAATAATGTGTCTTTACTACACTACTCTTTTGTGTAGTAAACTTCTCACAACATTGAAGCAAAAGCCATGGTTGACAGAAATTTTTGTAATCAGTTAATTTGAACAATGTTTCTAATGAGCACATGAAACTAAATGGTTACGAAAGTCATTTTGTAAGATATTTGCTGTGTAGCTGTGTTTGATGTGCTATGTTTGTGTTCATGTTTCTTTCTTTGAAGGATAGTAAGGAAATAGATCGATGGTGTTGTAAAAGTATCATTAGTGTATATTGTGTTCCTAAGATCCATCTGGAATCAGGGGTAGATGGCCAAAAAGCTTAAAAATATCATGGTATTGAAATGTTCCTGCTCAGACAGCAGTCTTTTTGTCTTGAAGAACAAAGAAGCAAATCCTAATTTGGTTCATTCAGTTCAGTTGGAAGAGTTTCTTTGTCCATGAAGAGAAACAGTAGAGTAAGAGAAACAAGAGGGTTGGAAAAATGTTGCCCTGGGCTTTCCCCGAGTGTTACTCTGCTTCCTGCGGTGTTCCATAATCCCTGCCACTGTCGACTGCTGGGCAAATAGGACACCTAAAAAGAAAAAAAAAACAAAATAGGTTTAACTTGTAGATGCCATACTTTCCTGATGTAAGAATCTGTTTATTTTACTGAGCTCCAACTTATAATCATTACAGTCAAGATTTTCTATTAAACATCTGTAACTTGGAAACAAAAAAGGCTAATTCACCTTATTTAACTTTACAGCAGTTCTTAGCCCAAGAAAGTGACCTAATGGTTATTTTTAGAACAAGAAATAATATTTATAATGCCTTTTATATCTCAAATTGAAACCCCAAAGATTCATAGATGATGATGGCAAGCTTCTAGATTGCAGCTACAGCTGCTCTGGGCCGGGCTAACACAGGTTCCCAAACTGTGGGGTGCGCCACCTGAGGGGGCACCGTGCCATTGCAGGGGGGGCACAGGAAGCAGTATGGATGAATGAAGACATTAAAAAAAAACAACAATGAACCTTGGGGGCGGGGGAGTTTGAGTGGATGGAAGAGTATAACAGGGAGTCTCTAAGAATCTCCCTAACCCCCCCCAAACGAGTTAACATACATCGTTCAACAAGAGAGCCAGAGTCTAACTCTCCCTATTTGTAATCCATAGGGGGGGGGAGAGAAAATGTTTGGAAACCACTGGGCTAACAGAAGAGAGGCTGTAATTTTATGCCGTCGGCCCTTCTGACCAACAACAGCAGGCAAGGTGCTCAGGGCGAACAGACCAGGGATCGAACAGGCAACTTCTATGCCGTGACGGTGAGACAAGGAATTATTGAGAAGGGATTACTGCCAGGACCAGGTGACCCTGTCCCTGGCACTACAGAGACTTAAATCTCTAATACCTCAAGGGCCTTCACAATCTGTACAGTAGACTTACTTTCAGTAAACAATCTAGCTGTGAAACTGTTCTTTTAACCACTCAGCTTACAGATTTGTGCCATGTGGACTCAAAGGCCCATATGACATCAGATATTTTCCGTGCTCTGATTGGAAGATAAGCGCAACCAACACTGTTGTAGTACTCAAGAACGATCTTGGTCTCGAGACCATTTATTGATGGTCTCGGTCTTGTCTCGGTCTCGGACACTGAGGACTCTGCATTTTATTTCAAGACCAGTCGAGACCGCAACTGTTAAAATATCACTAAACATACAGTACACTATCTAGTTTATTTGTTAACATCATTGATTTCAGTGGATGCAAAACGCACCAATTAAAATTCAAGCAATAACGTATTTCTGTTACTCCCCTCCACTTCCCACCGCTCTGAGACATGCGCAGTTGTTTTCTCTGAGCGGCAGAAGATCTGTCTAATCGTCAGTAATAGAATATTGCTGCATAAATCATAAGAAATCCGATGGCCACAGCTAACTCAGCAGCGCTTCACTTTCACAGACGGTGGGAACAACGTCTAACTTTTTTTGTCACTTAGAAAAGTAGCTCAAAGAAGGTAAGCTCCGTTGACGTGATGTTAGCAAAGCTAGCTGTACAGAGACACATAAGAATTGTGATGAAAAAAGTTGTCACTCACTGCGCTGAATTATTGTGCAGAGATGTTGACTGACTTGTCGCATATTTGGGACAACGCTGTGTCCAAAAGTCTGCAATATAGTGATGTGACATTCAGGAACAGTACGATTCATCTGCTCGTCTCTTTACTTAGATAGGACTGGAGTCCTGAGAGTCGTTCTATTACCATATTACCATTACCACAGATTACCATATGCTGTCAGAATAGTGAGTACCATACCTGCGCATTAAGAAGTCTGACAGTCAGAGGAGTTGTCAGTTCACCATACACAACAAGTTATGACTAAAATAAGTCATTAAATTGTTTTCCATAACTATATAGATATACATGCGTTGTCGTTTTTTCAAATTGTATTTAAAGCAGGGTCTGGCTGCAGCTGCAGTCAACTACAACACACACCCTGTAAAACTCATTAATCTACTTAACCACTAAGTCAGGATGCCATACAACTGTTAATAAAGTGTATGATGATCTATGTCAGGGGTCCCCAAACTTTTTCCTGCGAGGGCCACATAACTGTTCCCTTTTCTGGTCGGGGGCCGGTCTTAGTCATTCGAGAAAGAAACCTTAGAAAACTTTTGTTGATGACGGGGGGGAGTGGATTACTGCCGACAACATATTCGTGTTTGTAGATAGATTTTTACCCAGAATGCAAATGGAAAAAAACCGTGAGCGAAACGGTGAGTGGTACTGACTAGTATATATTCCATTGAGGGAAACTAAGTTTCATATCTGCTCAAGAGCCCCCCTGGTGGTTGAAGAAAAATCCACATATATATGAAAAACAACACTGACTGCTCTCTGGTATTGTTCAGGGGGCCGGACCAAATGAGGAGGTGGGCCGTAGTTTGGGGACCCCTGATCTATGTCATAATTCTATGTTGCTAATTAAATAAAATTATATTGTAATGACGTGTCTGACAGATATAGCCATGAGTTTGTTCTGCTTTTAATATTGGTTAAATTTATTAAGTATTTAATATCTAGGTGTTTTTATGTGAATATGGATCTTTCAGATCAATTTGAGAAG
>NW_006800638.1:48455-58524 GCF_000485575.1 Poecilia formosa | reverse complement strand
CTTTTACATATTAAGACAGAGAGAGGTCTCAGCCAGTGTTTGCCACTTTCAACCCAGCGCAGTGCCCTTCAATACCACTGGCTCACCACATCTGATGAGTATTGCAAATTATTGCTGTGAATGCCTGCAAGGTAACAAGACAGAACGGACAAATCACTACATATGGTCCCTTTCTATCGTACCACATAATGGATCTATACCTTGTTTCAGTAGTTCATGTAACTGAAACAAAGAAACCAACTCTATGACAGAATCTTTGAAGTCTTTCTGCATAAAGATAGATGGATTGATGTCAGTAATGCATTTCAAAGTAACGCGTTACTGACGTTGGACCACTTTTTTCAGTAACTTTGTTTTGTAATTTAATTTTATTTCCTCTACCGTCGTTTCTATGCAAAAGTATCGACAGTGACAGAAATGTAAACAATGGAGGGAGATGAGCATTTTGTTGCTGAAAAACAGGAACTATTTTGAGTTTCTGTCACCAAGTCCTATTATTATAAGCAGTTTTGGGCTTGTTTTTTCTAAAGTTGCTTGCAGATTTAATGAGTTGCGGGTTGCGCTGTTATGGGCTCATTTTTGAACGTGAAGTTATTCATTTGGGCTTGGAAATAAACAGACTCATAACAAATTCCAGAATTTGTCTGTCATCCAGGTAGTTTTAGTCAAATTCAAAATTCAAATTCAAATGTTACGACGCTTCACACTGAATTCAGTTATTCATCCAGTCACACACTGTTAATTACTTGATTTCTGTGGAATTTATTATCAGTTGTTTTTGGTCACTCTGAAATATGATTTACTAAGTGATTTTAAAAAGTCCTGCTAAAGGGCAAGAGTATTGTATTTCTCTACCTTGAGGATTTTTAATCTGCTGTAAATTACAAACAGTGGAAGATTATTATATACTAATAACATAATGTATTAAACCCAGTTTGTGATTAGTTAAACCTTTTCTGTATTTGTGAAATCTATAATGAAGTTCTATAAATTTTACTCTGTGTTTTGCATCTTTTTCAGCATAAAGCTTTGGTCTCAAGCTCCTGTCCTGTAGAGCTTGACTGCATGCTAGTGAGTCAGTTTAGCCATTAATTCAAACGTGTAGGAGAATGGAAACATCTAAACGTTCCAGGAATCTGACCCTCTAGGACTTTTGTTTGAGACCATTGCTATAAAAATACTTTGCATAATTACTATAAGTTAATGTTTATAAACAGCTCGTTTAGATTTATTATGACTGATTGATTAGTTGTGGCACACATACTTTTATAGGCTGAGTATTCTTTAAATTGCACTTTTCACATAGAGTAATGTATTCCAGATTTGTACTAGAGCATATTAGAAATAACAAGGTTAGTTTCCCAATTAAGAAGCTACAATCAAAAGCCAACATCAGCTTCAGGGTAAATGCAAATGAATTTATGGTTCTGCATACTGTTGTTTGTATTCAAAACAGTGCATACATTTTGGCTCAGCAGGAGCAGTTTTTCAACACAGCAGCAACACAATGAATTGTCGACATCCCACTGACGTCTTGTAAGAACCCATGGAAACAATTAGTGGCATGGTAGTGTGTGGCAGGTGTGTGTCTGTAATTTTTTTTTAACTCAAAATAAAATGCACTGAATACAATTATATGTTCAATTATAAACTGGCATGGTTATTGCTAAAGTTGTTATGCAGTAGGATTATTATGTTAGCTGAGATGTTTATTAGGCTGTGCTATGAACAGGTTTAAGAACACCTGTACTCCTAAATTTAAAACATCGGCGTACAAGAATTTGAACTGACTGAAAATAAACCTTTCATATTTTCAGACTAGTTACTATAAAAGGTATAACGATAACTATAAATATATATATATATATATATATATATGGATGCAGTGTTATGCATTTCCTATAGCCCCTCAAATGCATAACGCCCCTTTAAAAAGAAGACATACATTGGATGTGAAGGCTGCCAAATGTTCTCTCTCCCATACACACACACACCAAGCTCCATCGACCTGAAATCCAAAGGTCCCATTTTAAGATTTCTAACTTTTTAAACTCTGTAGGGCTGCTACTTCATCAGGCTGGATTTTATAGAAAAGACATCAAATTGTGTAAAGGACTCAACACTAGGGTGCTGCTATAACTTATTGAGTTTCCTCCCTGCAATTACACCAGCAAAAGACCCTTCTATTTACCTGTGTAGACAACTCCATTTATTTCTATTGACATGTTGATGCTGTTAATGCCGTTGGTAGACAGATTCAATGCGGACTCTTGTCTATCATCTGTCAAGAGAGAAAGCACAGAGGGAGAGAGGAAAACTCAATATGAGCATTTAGAAAAGAAATAGAAAAAGCAAGAGCAGTATTGCGAGAATTTGGAGAGTGACAGTATAAGAAATGAAATGAAATGAAATGAGATAAGAGATAAGAACACTTAATAAGAGATTTATTAAGTGTTCTGGGGACACAGGTATAAAACGATGTGAATTATGGAGGACCTCTATCATAGCAACCAACCTGGGAACTATTACAAATACAGTTACAAATGGTTAATATTTTTTCTTATGTCTTCCCCCAAAACACCCCCCAAAAAGAAAAAAAAAAAAACAACTAAAGGTGAGGGATGTGGGGGGGTTAGGATTCAAGAGCTTAGACCAGTCCAGAAATTGCTTTTCCATACAAAGTGTAATGATTCTGTGCTTTAGTCCTTTTTGGGGTTCATGTCATTATGTATAGCTGTTATAAGTTAGTATTGTACTTTGGTGCATATTGTTATGTGGGGTGAAGGGTTATGGGCTTGTAAACACTGTTGAGAAGTTTACTGTGTGACCCACAGCACTCAAACGGTGTCATAAAAATTAGCCTTTGCACTGACGTCCAGATTGAGTCCACTTCAACTACATGCGGACCTCTTTGAATTGAAGTATGCCCAAGTATATTGGGACCTTTAGAATCCAAAACTATGGCACCATCTTGGTCAGAAGCTACCATAGTAGTAATTCACAAAGAGGGTAAGGATCCCACTGACTGCCAGACCTGTAACACTGCCGAGATCAATGCATACTCATAGCATTCCTAGCAAGACAACTTGAACTTATCATCCAAATCATACACCCTGACACACATACACATATATATGTGCTTAAAGTCACTCTACAACCTGTTTAGGGTTGGCCAGGAGGAAAACACACTGCTCTTCCTGAATCTGAAGTTCAACTATCCAACGGACCTTCCTCTCCAGGACCCCTGAATAGACCTTTCCAGGGATGCTTAAGAGTGTGACCCCTCTGTAGGTGGGACACACTCTGCGCTCCCCCTCTTTGAATAGAGAGATCACCATCCCATTCTGTCAATCCAGGGGAACTACCCCCAATGTCCAGGAAAATTGCAGAGTCGCGTCCAATCTCATTGTGTAAAGGACTCGATGAGTCCTTTAACCACCTCGGCGACCTCATCCCCAGAGATGGGAGAGCCCGACCCATAAATGGAAGGCATGTTGGTGGGAAGTATTCTGCCCATTGGAACACAACGTCCTGAGTTGAGGTCAGCAGCACACCATCCCCACTATAAACAGTGTTGGTGCTGTACTGCTTTCCCCTCCTGAGACACCGGATGGTGGACCAGAATCGCATCGAAGTCGTGCAGAAGTCTTTCTCCATGGCCTCTCCAAACTTCTCCCACGCCCAAGTATTTGCCTAAGCAACCACCCGAGCTGCATGCCGCTTGGGCTGTTGGTACCCATCAGCTGCTTATGGAGTCCCAAGGCAAAAAACACCCGATAGGACTCCTTCAGACTGACAGCATCCCTCACCTTTGGTGCCCACCAGCAGATTCAAAGATTGCCGCTGCGACAGGTGGAACCAACAGCGCTGATAAGCAGTCTCAACAATGGAGACGCGGAATAATGGTCTACTCAGACTCAGTGTCCCTCACCTTCCCCGGAAACTGTTCCAAGTTCTCCCGGAGGTGGGAGTTAAACCTCCGTCTCACGGGAGACTCTGCCAGATGTTCCCAGCAGGCCCTCACAATACGTTTGTAGCTGCCAGATCTGACCGGCTTCCTCCCCCACCACCGGAGCCAACTCACCACCAGGTAGTGGTCAGTGGACAGCTCCGCACCTCTCTTCACCCATGTCCAAGACATATGGCCGCAGATCAGATGAAATGATGACAAAGTCGATCAAACTGCATCCTAGGGTGTCCTGGTGCCAAGAGCACATATGGACACCCTTATGCCTGAACATGGTGTTCGTTATGGACAATCCATGACGAGCACAGAAGTTCAACAAGAGAACACCACTCGGATTCAGATCAGGGGGCCCATTCTGTCCAGCCAGTGAGCCTTCAGGTCTCACTGACATTGCTCACGTGAGCATCGAAGTCCCCAGCAGAACGAGGCAGTCTCCAGGAGAGGCACTCTCCAGTATCCCCTCTAAGGACTCCAAAATAATTTTCTTCGTAGGGGGTCTTTCACACATAGATATTAGATTAAGTAATATGACTGCCTTGGCCTGTCTCATTATCCAGGGGTACTTGGCAGGGTTATTCTCTCAGCCTGCTTCTCTTTACTTTAGCTATCGAGCCACTTTCAATTATGCTTAAAACTTCAAAAAGCTTTAGAGGTATTTATAGAAAACATCGACTGACTTTATATGCGGATGACTTATTGCTCTACCTTTTACCTAATATTTTCTATCTCTAACATTGTGTATTTGCTAAACAGTTTTTGTCATGAGTTGCAGTTAGAGGTAAACGCAGTTGGACCCAGGATGTAGAGAAAATTATGATTTTATTAAGGAAATCCAGGCAGCACAGGTGAGCGATGAGACAAGTTAAACGCAGACACTGGTAGCACTGGTGATTACTTAACAAAAGCACGTCACGACAAGGACCTGGCAGGTAAACACAGACACAGGTGGGATTAAATACACAGGGAAGGTAATCAGGGGAAACAGGACACAGCTGGGATCAATCTGGGGCAGATGAGACAACACAGGAACTAAACTGACACAGAAATCCAAATCCTCACAGTTTTAGGAAATTTTCAAGACATAAGTTGAACTTCCTAAAGAGTGAATGTTTTCCTATTAATAACTCTGCACTCCAAATTACAGAAAATGGCAAGCTGCAAGATCAATTTATAGTATCAAGTCAAAAACTGGCACTCACTTAAACAGCAATAAAGAAGAGAGAAACGGTAAAGCTGTGGCCTGCTTCCTGATGGAGTTGCAGTTTTGTGCTGACAGTGTGAAACACCGGAACTACTTAATATTAGCTTATGATGTGAATTTTTCCTTCCTGGATTGTAATAATAATAATAATAAAGTATAAACTTTAATAATAATTAAATTATATTATTATAAAGTATAAACTTTATTATTATTATTATTATTATTATTATTATTATTGTGTAGCCATGCATAAGCATGGCTACACTTTTACATTGTACATTTAAATGCCAGAATGTAATTTTATGTATATGTGTTTTGAAATAATCAGCTGATCTGAGTCTTTATCAGTATGTCACAATGAATTTCTATAAGACAAAATTAGGTTGTCTTATAGAACCTAATTCTATAAGACCCTATATATATATATATATATATATATATATATATAGTGTTTCAGTCCATCTGAACCACAACTTCGAGGTTCTCCATTGCTGAGAGTTGCTGCAAACATAAACAGAGTTGACCACAGCTGCTGCTCCTCACAGACCGTCTACGACACTAAGAAACAGAGCGGATAGTGGAAAAGCTCACTACCTGCGGTAGAACCGAACTACGTACACTCTAACTGGCTAGAACGCCACTTGCTGGTGGAAAAACGCCTATATAGTCACTTGATTATGCTATGAATTGGGACTAGGTGCCCAGATAATACTGGCTCTTTAAAGCTTAATTAGTTGAAATGTTTTAGCACAAGTATCTGTCTTAATCTGGTGTCATGCTGGTAACAAGTATCTTACCTCTTTTGACAGAAGGGGCCTGGGTGATATAGTTGCTTTGGTGAGAAAGCGTTGGTACATGTGGCTGTATTGTTGTTGTTGGGAGAGAAGTCTGTGGGCTTGCGACAGAATAGCTGAAGATGGTAGAACTGTAGTTCTGCCTACGGCTCTCCCGACGGTTGCTGTCTATTGCTGCTTGAAGTTCGCCAGGAGAGCTCAGTCCCCGCTTTTCACATTCATACGGATAGAGGTACTTCATATACCTGCATCAAACAGCATACAATTTCCTTTGAACAATGAGGCATCTTTCAATATTAGTTTGTAGTGTCAAAATGCTATCTGAGTGTTAAAATTTACTTGTAATATAAAAAAGGATTCTCCCACTTTCCTTACTGAATCAGTTGTGGCGATAATACAGTGTTTCTCAATTCTGGTCCTCACGCCCCCCTGCCCTGCATGTTTTAGGTGTTTCCCTTCTGCCACACACCTGGATTGTATCTGTGATTAACAGGCTTCTGCAGTACAGGTCCTTCTCAAAAAATTAGCATATTGTGAACAAGTTCATTATTTTCCATAATGTAATGATAAAAATTTAACTGTTATATATTTTAAATTCATTGCATACCAACTGAAATATTTCAGGTCTTTTATTGTTTTAATACTGATGATTTTGGCAAACAGCTCATGAAAACCCAAAATTCCTGTCTCAAAAAATTAGCATATCATGAAAAGTTTCTCTGAATGAGCAATTAACCTCATCATCTGAATCAACAAAGTAACTCTAAACACCTGTAAAAGATTCCTGAGGCTTTTAAAAACTCCCAGCCTGGTTCATTACTCAAAACCGGAATCATGGATAAGACTGCCGACCTGACTGCTGTCCAGAAGGCCATCATTGACGCCCTCAAGCAAGAGGGTGAGAAACAGAAAGAAATTTCTGAACAAATAGGCTGTTCCCAGAGTGCTCACAGTGCCAAAACCACTGATAGTGTTACTGTGCTCAATTGGCCTGCCATCTCTCCTGACCTGAACCCCATAGAAAATCTGTGGGAAATTGTGAAGAGAAAGTTGAGAGATCCAAGACTCTAGTTGACCTTATTTCCACTATCGAAGCATCCTGGGCCTCCATAACACCTCAGCAGTGCCACAGGCTGATTGCCTCCATGCCACGCCACATTGAAGCAGTCATTTCTGCAAAAGGATTCCCGACCAAGTATTGAGTGCATAACTGAACATAATTATTTGAAGGTTAACTTTTTTGGTATTAAAACACTTTTCTTTTATGGTCGGATGAAATATGCTAATTTTTTTATAGAAATTTTGGGTTTTCATGAGCTGTATGCCAAAATCATCAGTATTAAGACAATAAAAGACCTGGAATATTTCAGGTGGTGTGCAGTAAATCTAAAATATATGACAGTTTAATTTTTATCATTTCATTATGTAAAATAATGAACTTTATCACAATATGCTAATTTTTTTAGAAGGACCTGTACTTGATGGTTATGCAATCATTTGAATCAGCTGTTCTGGAATAGAGGCACATCTAAAACATGCAGAGCAGGGGGGGCGGTGAGGACTGGAATTGAGTACTGAGATAATAGAAGAATGGCTCAGACTACCTGTGTTCTTTATTGGTCACACAAATATTTTAATCATTACATTCTTACCTACATTTTTGTTTGTTTTTCTAATCACTTCCACTTTCCCCACCACCCTCGGGTTTTTTTTTGTTAGAAAATGTAAACAAAACCTTTTCTAACCAAAGCTCCAACCCCCCCGCCCCCCTTTAAATTGGGGACTGGGGTTACAATTAACAAATCTTTTATATTAATTTTGGGCAGCCCAGATCAGAGCAGCTATGTTTTACTTTACTACCAGCCAGTCCCCAGCATGGGTCACAATTGAGTCTCAGTTGATTGAAATAAAAATCAGGTGATTTTTATTTCTACCCAGACAGGAAAAAGCTCATTGAACAAACAAAAACATTGGCAAAAAGCCCTTGATTAATTGGAGGAAAAACAACAATCATCCCAATTCTCACAATTTGTTGGCAACAATTTTAAATCAGGTAGAGAAATGCTTAAAACAAAGTGCTGGTTTGATCATAGAGATATGGAACATGGGATGGATACAAAGCGTCGAAGGAAAGTGAAGATGGACTGCCATGGGACTGATGATGAAAGTGAACTTGTCATGTTTCTGGCCCGTCTGCCTGCTTTGTTTTTCCCCTCAGCTCTCACCTCTCCCATCAAGCTCATCTGGTTCACCTTCATGCTGCTGCGCTAGAGCACAATCAGGCTCATGTCTTCCACCTGTTCACCAGGAGTTATTAGTCGGCTCTCAGGCAGGCAGATGGTGCCAGATTTTTGAAAGCCTTGGTGTGAGTAGATATCCAGCATTTCTTCCTGATCTGACCATGATCTCAAACACGTTTTTTGTCCCTTGGATTTTCCTGCCCTGTCTAGCCCACGTCAGATTCTTCACTGGCTTCTGTTTTCTGGACTCGACCCTGCTTCTGCCTTTCGACCTCTGCCTCCTGCCTTGCCCCTGGATTTGACTGCCTGACATTGCCTGCACGTGTTGAACCCTTTTCTGTGCCCTGACCACTGCTTTTCGCCTGCCCCTCAGATAAGTCTTGCCTTGTCCTGCCACCCTGATCCTGCCTCAACCCCTTGACCTCCTACTTCTATTTCTTTCTGGGATGTGTGATCTGTTACTACCACTGAGCTGCCTGGACTCCTCATCCCCCACAACACTTTAAGAAGAGGTTCCTGTCCCATTGCCGGTTGTGGCCTGCCCCCTACCCTGATCCTCAATAAAGATCTTATTGTTTTTTTCTACTTTGTGTCTGACTGAAATTTCGGGTCCTCATTCTGAGCTTTACACTTGTAGGGCCAATGAACCTGGAGGATAACTTTTTGGACACGGTTTTTAAAAGGATGTCATGAGCAGATAACTAAACCTCTTGTTCAAGTAAGTATTAAGGGGCAAGAGTTTTTTTTCCAGATGGCATAACGTTGGTTCTGATCAGCAGTGTGGTGCAGGGCAAAGATGGTGTTGGTCTAGATGTTCTTGCAACAGCAGATGTGGTAATAAGCAGAGGTGACAGATATATCATGTGCCTTGGAGGGAAATGGAGGTGGCTGGCAACCAAGAGAGACTTCAAAAGGACCCCAGCTACTGGGAAGAGACCAGTTTCCCATCAGAGTTGTGTTCTGCAGGGCAGAGACAGCGTGATGCTATGAGGACACTCCACCCAATGAAAAAACAGACTCCAGCCAGATGGTTTAGTGGACATGAGACAGCAAAGGGTGGATTCCAGTTCTTGGTTCATACATTCTGTTTTACCATTTGACTGAGGATGAAAACCAAATGTGAGACTAACCTTGGCATTGAGTGCTTTGCAAAACTGTTTCCAGACTTGGGCGATGAACAAGTCTGGAAACAAGTACCACGATCTGATAGGTTATCTTGAGGGATGGAGTGGAGTTGGAAGACATGCTTTGCCAAGAGTTGTGCAGTTTGAAAGACTGTGGGAAGCTTTTTGAGGGGGACAAGATGGCAGGCTTTGGAAAAACTATTAATGATAGTGTTACAACCCCCTCCTCAAGTCCACTATGGGTAAATTCTGGCACTGGGTGTAACACAAAAGAAGAAGTAACCTAAACTGTTGATATCCGTAACAAAAGGGTTTATTTACAGTGCAGGTAGAAAAAAAACTCAATCACAGGAGCAAACCAAACAAGAAAAACAACACAGGGAAGCTTTGAGCTTCAGGGTCTCCAAGGCCAAAATAATAAACAAAACACCCCCTTCTAACTATGAAATAATAACAACTTGCTAGAGGTGAAAGTAAAGAAAAATGCAAAACCTGAACTCCCTGGTTAATCATCAAAACAGGAGAAAACGGTTAAACAAAAATGGCAGAGAACCCCTACCGGCTTCCAATGGGAAAGAAATAAGGTGGCAAAATCAATAGCAATGTGGGACCAGAGTCATTTTGGTATGGGTTGAAATAATCTTGAAGGAGGTTGATTACCTATCTTATTCTGGGCACAGATACGGGAAACAAGGATGTATTCTTTAACATACTGTAAATGGATGGCTACCAGAACTTTCAGT
>NW_006800638.1:41981-48070 GCF_000485575.1 Poecilia formosa | reverse complement strand
CTAGGATCAGGTTCATTCTGTGGGCCTCGAGTAATGATGTATTTGATTTCCCAGGTGACGTGCCGAAGGAACAGCTGTGTCATTATGTGTTTTCTTTTCAGAGTCTGGTGCGTACTGGTAGGAGAGAGCATCTGGTTTAATTTCTTGAAGCTTGGACAGTAGAAATGAAGTTGAAACAAGAGAAAAACAGGGAGCAGTGGGATTGGCGAGAATTCAAGCATTTGGTAGATTGCCAATAAGAAAGATTTTTTTTATGATCAGTCCAAACCAGCACTGGATGTTGTGCACCCTCCAACCAATGACCTCATTCCTCCAAAGCAGGTCCTCTCAATTCCAGTCCTCAGGTCACCCTGCTCTGCATGTTTTAGATGTGCTTCTGTTCCAGAACAGCAGATCCAAATGATTGCATAACCTCTTCTGCAGCATAACCTCTTCCTGGGTCGATGCTCACCTATCTGTCCCTGAAGACGTAGCCAAGAAAGATAGGGTTCATTGAACTCACATTTCTTGACCTTCAGGTAGAGACGGTTCTCCAACAGACACAAGACAAGATGGACATGTTTCTGGTGATTGGTGGGGTTCTTGGAAAAAATTAGAATGTGTTAAGGAAGAAATTCTAAAATAGGTTAACTTTGGAAAAAGTTTGGCTCTCTCTCTTCCTCTGGATCCCAGGTCCTCTCGGCGGGCCACGTGTAGCCACAAGGAAAACAACAATGTGTGTTGACGTCACAGAATTGCAGAGTTTAATCCAATATAATACAATGCATAAACTTACAAGTAAGACAATGCACAAACTTATACCAGAAACTGCAGAACAACGGAGACATACATTCATTTACCTCACAGACTTGGAAAAGAAGGAAAGAAAGCAAAGACGTGCAAAGACATCTTTGGAGAATTGCAAGAGCAAATCTGATCTGTTACTTCTGTGTAGAATGTTTTATACTGAAGGAGTATTCTTATCTTTAATTTATTCAAATAAGGCGTATCTTTGCTCATCCAACCAGGAGCTATCTCTGACCATCTCTCAAGCCAGAAACCCCGGCCGTGTTTACGGCCTTTCACAGATGAGTGTGAAAAGCTACAACTTCCACTGTATTGTTTTCCCACAGACAAAAGGCAGTTCAAATGATCCTAGCAAACCATCTACAGGTAACATAAAGGTCAAAAAGTCAGAATACATTACTAAATTCAAAACCACAATTAGGCCATTTGAATCAGGACATGTTAAGTTTTAAAACTAGCTTATTTTAAATTTATTTTCTCAACAAATGTCACTGAGATACACAAAACCAAACTGGTTAAGAAATGTTAAATGACTTTGGACTTGTATAGTGCTTTACCAAGTTCAGAGGACCCCAAAGTTATTCACACTACAGTAGTTCACCCATTCTCACACACACACACACACACACACACACACACACACACACACATGCTGATGGTAGCAAGCTACTGAATAGTAGCCACACAAGAAGATTTATATCACAAAGGGTCGATGAGGGGCCAGAGACAGAGCTTTGGACTTACTGAAAACCTGTTATAGACCGAGGTATTAATTGGGAATATTGGAGAGGTCAAGAGGTGCTTGATTCTCAGGATCAGGGAGGGGTGGGCTTGGAGGAACGGCAGACACCAGCCAAAGATAGTGACAGTGCATGGATCAGGATTCAGTGTGTGAAAGGGACCAATCTTGGTGTGGATTGTGTTTCATTTTTCAGTCATAGCCAAGGACTGTGGATGAGTTGGCAGTGGGAAAGACGAAAAAAAAAAAAACTAACTCATGGTGGTTACAGGAAATTATTAATTCAAGTCGGACTGTCTGATCAGTAGCCAGAGGAACTGAACTGCCATCTAGGGCAGAAACCCAAAGTGGGGAAGGGAGTGGCACAGTTTTGATATTGCACTGTTTAATTATGGAATGATCAATCAATGTTTGTTCACAGCCAGAGTCAATGAGAGCACTCAGATTTATGGAATCATTATTGAAAAAGAGAGTGGCAGGTAGTCGGAAGTGGGGATGAGTGTGATGATTGAGTCGTACCGTCAGGTTCCCCATAAGTGACAGACCTTCTCTTTTGGTCAAACAAGACAGGTGGCAATGAAATGACCTGAAACACCACAGTGGAGGCATAATGAGGATAATGACTCATGATGTTGCTGCTGTTCCTCCAGGCAAAAACGGGTCCAACCAATCTGCATGGGTTCCGGGTCAGAATAAGTTGTCTTGGGTGATAAGGGAATGTGAGAGGAAGTTGGAATGAGAACTGGAGGGTTAGTGGCTTGTTTGGTCCTCTCTCTGCCTCTCTGCCTTATGTGGTTGTCTAAAGAGGTTTGTTCAACAGAGTTAATTAATCCTTTAAAGCTTGGAAAAAGGCAATCTTTAATGTGCTTGGATTCCATCCAGAAGCGGCAGCCAATGTTCTAAACCAACTATGTATGAATGACTGCTCTACAGATCACTTTTTAAAGACAAAAAACACCGCCATAAAATAATGTCTATCACTGCAGTGGACGTCCCACCCCATGAGAGTCCCCTGCACCGTGGGGATCGTCCCTTTTTTTAATTTCTGAAAGGTGGCAACCCTAGTAGCGACAGAAACATAAACAATGGGGAGGAGACGCGCATTTTGTTGCTGGAAAAACAGGAACTTTTTTGAGTTTCTGTTTCCAAGTCAGATTATTATCTGTCAACTCTCTGTTATTCCTATATCAATTTGATACAGTAGGGGCTTCCGCACTTCCAATATCTGTGCTCTCTGTCACTTTTTTCAGCCATTAAAACGGTTTAATCGTTGTTAACACGTCGTGACCTGTTTTTCCGAGCCGCCTCTAAACGCAACATGAGCGCTACGACGCTTGCGTTGGGTTTACACCTGTGCGGCAGTGAAGGAGACCTGCTGCTGCTGTGCAGAGCTACGCAGGTGTGTTAGAATCATGGCAACAAACCAGAAAAACACAAAGAATTCTGCACAGTTTCCCCCCAAACTAACAGACTGACTTGAGTAAAGCTGCTGGATGCAGGTAATGTTAGCTAAAAGATGACTACCAATACATCACCTTAAGCTTGTTGACTAGTAGCCTGTAGGCTACTGATGTTGTTGTTTATGTTCCAAAGTGTGTAGTACTTGTTACATTGAGTAACTTTTTTGGGAAAAAAGGTGCTTATATGAGTAGTTTTACTGCACTGTACCTTTTTCTTTTACTTGAGTAGTATTATTATTGCTATGTATTCATGTTGCCCCCTTTCCCCCCGAAAATAAGCCGATGCCCCCCTGTTACACTCATTTGGAGCCGGGGCTGGCTGACAGCGCAACCCAGAGTGNTCCCCTTACGGCAATCGTAGAATGTTTAAAGTTCTAACATTGTCACTTGCGATTTCGTAACTGATCATCCTGTAGTGTGTCGTGTTACGAATGATCGGGTCCAGTCGTAGAACCTCGTGGCCGCTCCGATCTAAATCAGGGGTTTTGCCTGAAAGAGAGCGAGAACGCAGCCTGTTGAATGTAGCCAATCAGAAAGCGCGGATTCCCTCCGTGCTTTCTGAGGGGAAAGCACGGAGGGAATCCCAAACAGCTGACCCAGCCCGGCGGCAAGGGCGGGCACTGGGTGACATTGCCCGCACACGGAGTCAGTCGTGGCCCCCCTGGACTGGAAGCTGTTGGTTGTTTATAACTTTGATTGGCCAACTCTCTGTTATTCCTATATCAATTTGATACAGTAGGGGCTTCCGCACTTCCAATATCTGTGCCCTCTGTCACTTTTTTCAGCCATTAAAACGGTTTAATCGTTGTTAACACGTCGTGACTTGTTTTTCCGAGCCGCTTCTAAACGCAACATGAGCGCTACGACGCTTGCGTTGGGTTTCCACCTGTGCGGCAGTGAAGGAGACCTGCTGCTGCTGTGCAGAGCTACACAGGTGTGTTAGAATCATGGCAGCAAACCAGAAAAACACAAAGAATTCTGCACAGTTTCCCCCCAAACTAGCAGACTGACTTGAGTAAAGCTGCTGGATGCAGGTAATGTTAGCTAAAAGATGACTAGCAATACATCACCTTAAGCTTGTTGACTAGTAGCCTGTAGGCTACTGATGTTGTTGTTTTATGTTCCAAAGTGTGTAGTACTTGTTACATTGAGTAACTTTTTTGGGAAAAAAGGTGCTTATATGAGTAGTTTTACTGCACTGTACCTTTTTCTTTTACTTGAGTAGTATTATTATTGCTATGTATTCATTTTGCCCCCTTTCCACCCGAAAATAAGCCGATGCCCCCCTGTTAAACTCATTTGGAGCCGGGACTGGCTGACAGCGCAACCCAGAGTGCAGCGGACATTGGAGATATATGGAAACATTAATGTTTACTCAACATTTCGTGCAAAGAATATCCACAGAAATGACCAGAAGAGGTGTTGGAGCAAGATTGCTACCACAGTATACCCGGTAACTGTTCAGCTGTACATCATTAACGTGACATAAATAGGTTATAATGATATTCATTCAGTCAAGATTTTACGCTGATTCTAGTCACATGCATTGCAGGTAGATTGTAGTAAAACATTGATTAATGCCTGGTTTTAAAATTAGTTAACTGGACTTGTAGCATCTTCACAGGTCTGACTAATAAATCAATCAAACAGCTGCAGCTGATCCAGAAGCTGCTGCTCATGTTCTCACTAAAACCAGGAAGATAGAGCACATAGCACCAGTGTTAAGGTCCCTACACTGGCTCCTTGTAGGTCAGAGAATAGACTTTAAAATACTGTTGTTAGTTTATAAATCACTGAACGGTTTAGCACCACAATACCTTAAAGATCTGTTATTGCTGTACCAACCGTCTAGATCCCTCAGATCTTCTGGTTCTGGTCTGCTCTGCATCCCCAGAACCAGAACCAAAGGAGGAGAAGCAGCATTCAGTTTCTATGCACCACAAAACAAACTTCCAGAAAATTGTAAAACAGCTGAAACACTGAGTTCCTTTACATCTCAACTTAAAACCCACCTGTTTAGAGTTGCTTATGGCTAAATTAGGGTTAGAGTGCGGGTTTTGAAGTCTTTGATGTTTTTAATGTTTTTATCTTTACTTTTTATCTATTTATTAATCTCTAATCTCTTTTTTGTGGTTTAGAGTCCTTTTTAAATGGAGTTTTGACTAAAAATCTGGATCTTTTTTCAAATTCCAATCTTTTTTTTTCAAAATCTCTTTCTCTTTCTTACTGTTTATTCAATGTCACATGCTGTAAAGCACTTTGAAATACCTTGCTACTGAAATGTGCTATATAAATAACATTTGATTGATTGTAGCCATTATTTTGTGCCCATTGTTGGACATCAAACGGTATGATTGAACCCGTTATAAGTAGGATTTCTGTCGGCTAATGTGTGGTCTCTCAGGTTTTGAAAATGGGCCGACAATCAGCCGAGAGTTCTAAGATCGTGTAGTGTGCGCTTTGTTAATGTTACGCTAAAGAAATGAGGAAGGAAGGGTCAGTGGAGAGCACCGGAGTTGAGCCTTTTTTTTCATCCAGTGTCATCAATAGAAAGAGAAAGGCAGGAAGAAACAATAAATCCGATGAATTAAAACGAAGTCGATGACTTTCATTTGTTGTGCAATTAATTGATTTATTGTTTATCACGACAGGCCTATCTGTGACAATATCATTCTGTCCTGCAGGGCCTGAAGGAGCAACACTGTCATTGTGGAGGCCCCTCTATGCTACACACAGTCATGTCAATAACGCGTTACTATGTAATGAGTTATTGACATTGAACCACTTTTTTCAGTAACGAGTAATCTAACGTGTTGCTATTTCAAATCCAGTAGTCAGACTACAGTTACTTATCGAAATCACTTTGCATTACTATCTTCTTTTGGAATTTAATTTTATTTCCTCTACGCGTCTTTTATTCCCTCTATCGCCGTTTTTACGCAACAGTATCAGCAGCGACAGAAATGTGAACAATGGAGGGAGATGAGCATTTTGTTGGTGGAAAAACATGAACTTTTTTGAGTTTCTGTTTCCAAGTCCGATTATTATAAGCAGCTTTCCACTTGGTTTTTCTAAAATCACTTGCAGATTGAATGAGTCACGGG
>NW_006800638.1:34027-40517 GCF_000485575.1 Poecilia formosa | reverse complement strand
CTCTCTCAAAGCAAAAAGTACCATCGCCTGGCGACCTCTCAGCCAATGGAATGAAAGCAAGTACACCTCACTGCAGTAAACAGAAAAGAGCAGGAACGGACCACTGGCAGTCTCATACCTTATTTGGAAATCCGGAATTGAAGGGGGCGCTATTTCCTATATTATCCGTGGTCTCCTGCTTTTATTTTCTTTTGAAATCTGTGACATATCTTTATTTTTATGAAGGAGTTTCACTCTCAGCATGTATTTAAACTTGTCTCTTATTTTCTTCAGCACAGCTCACAATTCTTAGCAAATTCTGTAGTTTTCTGTGTACTTCTAAATCTGCTCCTTAGTTGCATCTTTAGGGTCTACTACTGCCTCTATTGGTGTGGGGGTGGTAACACAACTAATATAACTACAGTATATCACTAAATTAGAATAGCACAGTCTTCATCATTTACTATTAATTCCAGGATTATTGGCACCGTAAAAAATAAATTCTCTACTAAAAGACCATAATTTTTTAGTTTCTTGATGATGTAGAGCTAATTAAATGACATAAACAAGACCTTTGTATATTATAAACAATCAATTATAAGAGGAATAAAAGAAATAAGGAGACATGAAAAGCAACATGATCAACTATAACAAAATACTATTTATAATGTGTACATAAGAAAGTTAATTGAGCAAAAGTCAATAATGAACAAACGCATTAGGTTCACAGAAGAAAAACAAATCTGGTTGTTACAACCAGATTTGTTGAACAGATACAAGGAAAAATTCACATTTTTGCTTTTACGGTGCCATATTAGTCTGAGAGAATTTCTGTTGGTAGAGTCTTATACATAGTAAAAAAAATAATATGAAACACTATTTAATCTATCAAGGTGGAAATTTTCCTGAGACTCCAAAACAATAAAATAAAATACATTTCTATGAATGTATTTTATTACAATATCAACAATTTATTCATAGAGTAAAACACTTAGCATGCTATAGGTAAATGTTAAGTTTGGTTAAGAATAATTATTACACCATCAATAATTTACGACAGTTGTTGCTTGAAATGAATCAAGATTTATGTAAACTGAAAGAGTGGTTTAATATTAACAAATTGTCACTAAATTTAGATAAAACAAAGTTTATGTTGTTCAGTAAGTGTAAAGAGAAGAGTGATTTAATAATAAAAATTGATAATATGACTGTGGAGAGAGTGACTGAAATTCGGTTTTTGGGAGTACTGATTCAAAACAAGATCTGTTGGAAACCTCATATAAAATATGTCCAATCTAAAATTGTAAGAATTATTGCAGTTCTTGCTAATGCTAGAAAATATTTAAACTCCTCTGCCCTATACATTCTGTACTGCTCACTTATTTTACCTTACCTAAGTTACTGTGTGGAAATTTGGGGCAACACTTACAGAACGTTACTACAATCATTATGCACATTACAGAAAAGAGCCATTCGTTTAGTTCATAAGGTTGATTTTTACTGTCATACCCACAATCTATTTATAGATTCTTATTTATTGAAATTTACTGATTTAGTAGAGTTTCAAACTGCACAGATCATGTTTAAAGTCAGAAACAAAATATTGCCAGAAAAGATTCAACAATTATTTTCCGATAGGGGGGATACGACTATAGAGAAAACCTTAACTTCAGAACTTTGAAGGCTCGTACAACAATGAAAACATTGTGCATTTCTGGTGTTGGTGTGAGGATCTGGAATAAACTCTCTAAAGAGCTGAAGCAAAGTCCAAGTATGAGACATTTTAAGAAAGGTCTCAAAACAGCTATTATTCTAAGGTATAAGGAAGAACAAGGGGGATAATCCTGGCTGGGAATTAAAACTTTAGGTATGATGTCATCAAGTAGGTGGCAGGTCGGTGCAGGTGTGGGTAAATATATAAAGGTATGTAAATAGCTGTGTATTATGCATATAAGCAGATGGGTGTGTATATGGGTGTATGTACGTATATATGTTTGTATATGTAAATATGTATATATGTATGTGTACAAATGTGTATGTGTGTGTATGCAGTATTTTCATCTGGCTGAGGAAATTTTATTACACTTATTATTTCCTTTGTCAGAAAGGATATTGGACATTGAAAATACTGTGATACATTACAGCTGGAAAAGGGGTATGATTACATAAGTTATACTTCATCATACTCCTTTTCAGACTCATAATCACCGATGTGATGTGTTTTTAAGAAATATATTATGTACTTTGTGTTGTTTACACTGTCGGTGAAAGGTTTGTCTGAAATAAACTAAACTAAACTAAAAAGTGACTTCTAAGCGATGTTCTTAGTTGCCAGAGGAACACAGCAACACCTTCATGAGCTCAGAGGTTCAAACTGATGAAAAACAATGGATGCTCTCTGCTAAAATATTTCTTGATGTCTTCCATGTTCGTTCAGCAAACAGTTGAGACAGAGTTGTTTTTGGGTTCACCACTATTTACCTGCTATTTTATCTGCCATTAAAAGTATTCTTAAAGGTTTATCTGTTAGTCTGCAGCTCATGTGACCAAACGAGCCGAGGAGATGAAAAGTTAAAACACTCAACATTGTCTTGTACACAACCTCTGGTTGAGTAACCCCAAGATCACNTATGAACAGCGCAATAAACGTGAAAACAGCCACGAATGAACGTGTTCGTAAAGTTGTGCAACTTAAAGCCATTATAATTATTAATATTAAGATAAGTGTCACAAATCTGTGCAGCGGCCATCTGAGTTGTGGAGCGGCAGCAGGAGCTCTGACACCAAACGCAAAGCTGTAACCTGGAGGGTGGGGTGGGGGAGGGGGGGTAAAATCCTGTTTATAGTTTTCCAGACAATACTGGAACACAAATAACTAAAGATTTTTTTTTGTACTGTTGTAACCATTAAACAATCTCCCCTTCAGTTCAACCATATAAGTGGAGACACATTGTTGATGTTACCATTATAAAATAACTTGTAATTAAGTATTGGCAAAGATCAATGTAATATTCACAGGTGGTGGAGCGTTGTTGTTAGCAGCCGCTTAAAGTAACTAAAAAAATACACTTTTAATGTAACTTAGTTATTTTCCAAATCAAGTAATCAGTAATCTAATTAAGTTACTTTTTCAAGGAGTACTGAGCAAAACAGGAATCCAAAAAGACGATGGTGAATGGATGGGAAGATAATAGGAGAAGACGAGAGAAACCAACAAGGAGTGACTGAGAATAAGGTGTTTAATAGGAGGGTGAACAAAAAGCCTGAGCTGATGAGTTAACTGATTGCAGGTGTGAGGAGAGAGAGCAGAAGTGCAGACTGAGGGGAGGAAGAGAGAGATAAAGTGTCACAGGGGATGAGGGAGAGTACGCAGGGAACCAGGAAAATTAATCCAAGAGTAAAGAAAATTAAACCAGAGTAATTAAAAATAATTAGACACAATAAATAAACGTAATAAACTAGAATTACTATGTAAGGACTAAGCTAAAGGAAAATACCAACAAGGCTGATCTAATAAAAGAAAAGGAACTAAGGATCACAGAAATTAACAAAACCCGAAACCTAATTAAACAAAGATCCTGACATCGATGTTGCTTTACTGTGGCTGATTCTCTGTCTTCTTCTAGATTATTTTTTCCATCCCAAATTTTCCTTCTGCACAGCTCTCAGCTCCTCCCTGTTTCCTGAGCAAAAGGCTCTCTTCTGCTTCAGAAGAACCATTATTTCACCGTTGATTACCGTATCTTCCTGATGTACACAGTGTTATTCATACAAATCTGTGGTGGTGTCGATGTCCTCCCATGAGGAGTACAGAGCAGAGAACACAGACAATTATCACAATAACATGTCAAAACTCCGTTGGAAGGCCTCCTGACTGGTTTCCTGGTGGCTCCTTTGATGGCGCATTAAAGCCACTGGCTCATCCACTTTGTTTGGAAGAGATCTCAAGTTTCCCCACAATGATGGACAATTGATGACATGTCTGCACTTTCTACCCTGGTTGCAATGCCTGAAGCCCACATGTCTCCCACGTCTCTTTCTTAACAGGTGCTACCAAGAGCTAGGAGTTGATCCGTGTTGTAAACAATGGACATATTGATGTTTTTCACAAAAAGATGTAAAAAAAACTAAAAATAATGGAGCTGTCCAAACAAATGTCAGCTCTATTGTGAAAAAACCAGTGGTGAGCACAGAATCACACACCACCACCCATTCCAGTGAAAAAAAAGTGAAAAAGTGAAGTGAAAAAAAATTCTAAGGTAGTGGACATTCCCTAAAATTCAGTTACAGTTACAGATATATTTGATATATTAGACAGTCACACATAAACAAAAATTGATTAAGGCAGACCAACACCCCTTAGAGAGAATGTAGAATGAGGAGAAGATAAAAACAGATCTCGAGCTACAATCTTTGCTTCACTTGGTGTCATCCCTAAGGTGTGCTCAGTGGACTTTAGCTTTGGATGGTGAATGTCGTTTTGTATCTGTTCCACTTGTATGAATTGTATGGCTTGCAATATTTGATCATTTTCAGCATTAAACTCTGTTTTATACTGAGCCAAATCTCATTATTTCTCAAGGTAATGTCAGTGAGGGGTTTTGGTCGGCACGGATAAACAGACCTCAGTGTTGCACAGAAGAGAAACTGACTGCGCTAAATATACCCATAACTATGCTGAGAGAATTAACAAGCTTTAGCAGCCGAAATGGGAGATACTTTACATGCAACTGTCACCCAGGTTCTTCACCAGTCAAAGCTTTATGGGAGAGTGGCTACTACTGAAGCATGCCTTTTAGCAAACTCTACTGTAGTTTGCCAAAAGGCATGTGGTTAAGTGAAAGAAATTCTTTGGTCTAATTAGACCAAAATGTAGCTTTTTGGCCATCAGACAAGACGGTACATTTGGAGGACATCAAAAGCCTCCCATCACCACAAACACATCATCTCATTGAGAAGTATGGTGGTGGCAGCATCATGCTATGGGATGCTTTTTGGCAGAAGGGTCTGGAAGGCTTGTAAAGGTAGAAAGTAAAATGAATGCAGCAAAACTTAGGAAAATTCTGGAGGACAATTTGTTTCTATCTGCAAGAGAACTAAGTTGTCAGAAAATTATTTTCTGGCAAGACAATGACCCAAAGCATCCAGCTAAACCTACACAGAAATTGCCTGTAGACTATAAGGTGCATTGTTTTGGAGTGGCTGAGTCAAAACCCAGACCTGAATCTGAAATAGAATATGTGGCTGAACTTGAAAAGTTCACCCCGCAACCTGAAAGAGCTGGAACAGTTTTACAAAGATGAGGTAAAATTGCACCATCCAGATGTGCAAGCCTGATTGAGACCTAGCCAGAAACACTGTTGTGACTGCAGCCAAAAGTGCATCTACTAAATATCGACTTGAAGGAGGTTAACATTTATCCAATCACTTATTTTTTGTTACATGTCTTTATTTAATAGTCTGTACTTCGTAGAAATTTTTCACTTTGGCATTGATGGAATTTTTGTAGTTTCTTTTGTTAAAAACGGAAAAGTTTGTTTATCATGATTGATTTGTTTAAGCAATAAAAGAGTAAAAGATCCAAGGGGGTGAATACTTTCTACAGATTCTGTAAAATAGAAATGGAATGATCTGTCCTGATTCTAAATTAATTTGGATTTAAACACAAACATCACAGATTCCAGTTGTCATTAGCGGTTATATTAGAACACAAAATACAGCATTATGTAAAACTGTAGTATTTGAAAAGATTGTTCTTTCTTTTTACAGAGATTGTAAATAAAAAGGATGTCGTCCATATGAATAACACAACTAGTCTTAAGAATATTCTTGTTGAACCTTATCTAAAACTCTTTTTTTTTAACAGTCATACTTACTGTGTTCGGAGAGTAAATGCTGCACTAGTAATAGAGGTTGGGAGATGGAGGCCTTTGGTAATCTCACGCCATATCTTTTTATTGATGACTTCCACTAAGCCGCCTTTTTCTGTGACGAGCTTGTAGAGCATGTAGAGATCCAGCACCTGCTTTGCCATGATAGGAATTCGATTCACTGGAGTCCCTGCAGAAAGCAAACACGATATCCAGGATCAATTCTATTACCTTGGTTCCTCCCATCAATAGGCTTCTGCATCTTCTTATAAGGCCAATTTATCTAAAGCCAGTCAAATGTCTGACAGTTGTGTTAAATGAAGAGGATGTAGCTTTTAAAAATGTTTAGCATTTTATCAGTGTTTGTGTTTTTATGTTGTCACATTGTCTAGTGTTCATATTTGATGCACAAACAATTTTCAAATTAGAGTGCAAAAAGTTAAAGAATCTGTTTGAAACTTTACAGATAAAAAAGTCTGTTTATCAAATAAAAATGGTCTAATACAGGGGTCACCAACGTGGTGCCCGCGGAGCAAGTTCTAAAAATAGCCATTGTCATTAGGTAGCCCTGCCATCCATCCATCCATTTTCTGACCACCCTTGGCCCTCAGTGGGGTCGGGAGGGGTGCTGGTGCCTATCT
>NW_006800638.1:30935-34017 GCF_000485575.1 Poecilia formosa | reverse complement strand
GCAGCTCATGTGACCAAACGAGCCGAGGAGATGAAAAGTTAAAACACTCAACATTGTCTTGTACACAACCTCTGGTTGAGTAACCCCAAGATCACCATGTCTTCTTAAAAGACAGAGTCTCAGTGAACAGTTTTTAAGAATATAGTCAGTTTTTTCTGCAAAGTTGAACTGTCCAGGAATTATTTAAAATTTACCAGAGTTTCAACAGGTTGGCCTTCGAGAGAAACTGGAACCACTTTGAGGTCTTGTTTAGGTCATTTAATTAACTCTACATCTTTAAGAAAATGAAAAAATAATAAATAATAAAGACCTTGTGGTATTTTCATTTAGTAATGTAATTATACTACTTGTGTTACCACTCCCACGCCACTAGAGGCAGTAGTAGACACAAAAAGATGCAACTAAGGAACAGATTTAGAAATATGCAGAAAGTTACAGAATTTGTTAAAAACTGTGAGCTGCGCTGAAGTAAATAAAAGAGATAAGTTCAAATACAGAGTGGAACTCTTTCCTAAAGGTGAAGATATATCACAGATTTCAAAAGAAAATAAAAACGGGAGACTGTGGATGATATAGGGAATAGTGCCCCCTTCACTTCTAGAGTGCAATGGCCCCATTTCCAAATAAGGTATGAGACTGATAGCGGTCCGTCCCCACCCCTTTCTGTTTGCTGCATCGAGGTCCTTCTCTATGAAAGTATTATCATGGATGAGTTTGTTTCCTTCTCGTGGGTGTGCCTCTGGCTATGTATCTGTCTAGATAGATGGATATCTATCTACATCGATCTACAGATAGGAACAATCTAGATATATAGATAGATATTACTATAAAAATCAACAGCCATTATTTTGAAAGCATGCCATGAATCTTTAAAGTGTAACCTACCTCTGAAAGCTAAACCCCGCCCATGGCAAATTTGGAAAAATTCCAGCAAATGTGGCAGAGCCAAGAGACATGGCTGAGTGAGGGAATGAGCAGAGGGATGGGTGGGGGTGTGCTCAGGACAAAAGAGCTGCTGTCAACGTTTCTACCTCATCACTGTGTTTATCAATTTTTCTAGCGTCCTCTAGTGACTTCCTTTTTTTTTTCTTTCAAATCAATGACTAATAATAAACTTAGCGACTGTTATTTTGTGATGTCGGAGACTTTTATGGCAACAGCGCTCTGCAGCTCGCATACAGCCCGCCTGTCCTGAGTGAGCAGCAAGAGCGTCCATTAGCCTCCATCAGCTTCATCTGCTTCCTCAGCACTGCAGCCAGTCTGACACAGTTATCCATGCAACACCATACAACAGTCAGAGCAGAGCAGACCCATTTCACTCTGTCTCCACATTGCAATAGAATTGTGCCGCTGAGGGTGGCAGCAGGTTGGAGTAGCTTAGACTTAGACCTATTTTATTGTCATTGCACACGGAAGTGAAGCACAGACTTTAGCTCAGCATTGAATATGATCATCCCCCAGGATCTGGTATGCAAACTGATCTGCTGGGCCTCAATACTCCACTGTGCAACTGGCTGTTGGACTTCCTCACCGACAGAACCCAGTTTGTCCATGTGGTTAACACTGTGATTAAGACCTCCAGTGTCATTTCTTTGAACACTGGCTCCCCCCAGGGCTGTGTCTTGGATACCCCCTGCTGTTTACCCTGATGACCCAGAGCAAACCACATCCTCTCTGACTCATAATAATGATTATTTTATTTATTTAGCAATATCTTATTATAACATTATATAGCATTTTCAAGCATTCTCAGACAGTCTTAGTGATGGCCAGTGGGAGGCAACTATTTGCCTCCCATTTGTGCTGTAGAACATAATGCACTGTTTTACAGCACATCCTATGGAATCTCCTGCCAGACGCCAACTAGATGAACAGACCATGGAGAGAATGAGTAGAATCAGAGAGGATCTAGTTTGCTCTGGGTCATCAGGGTAAACAGCAGGGGGCTCAAGACACAGCCCTGGGGGGAGCCAGTGTTCAAAGAAATGACACTGGTGTGGCAGATACAATGTATATATTTCACACCAGAATGTATGCTCTTATTGTGAAGGGAAGAGGGCAAGGTGAAGAAGACACCAACGGTTTTCCTCCGTTCTATTTTTGGTTTTGGTTGGAAGTTAGCTAAGTTGGCGATAGTGAATGAGGAGTTTGCAAACATGGAGCTCCAAAAGTCCATGAGCATCTCCCTTACACATGGTTCCCAAGGCAGACATGGGTTGGCGACCCTGTGGGGATTTTCGACGCCTTAACAACAGATACCCAATTCCTCACATTCACGACTTTTCTGCCCGCCTGGTTGGAGCAGCTGTTTTCTCTAAGGTGGACTTGGTGCGAGGCTACCATCACACCAAGTTCCAGGCTACAAGGTTCCAGTGCATCCCTTAGATGTACCCAAAACCGCAGTTATCATTCCTTTTAGACTTTTTGAAATTTTACCGATGCCCTTCAGTCTTAAAGGCGTAGCACAGGGTTTCCAGCGGCTTATGGATTTGGTCCTGCAGGGTATGCCATTTTTGTTCGTCTACTTGGACAATATATTGGTGGTTAGTCCCTCTGCGGAAGAACACATCAACTGTTTGTTCGGCTCAGTGAGCACAGCCTGATGGTGAACCCAGCTAAATGCCAACTTGGTCTGCCTGCTGTTGAGTTCCTGGGACACAGAGTGTCTTCTCATGGGGCAGTTCCCCTACCTGCAAAGGTTGAAGCTGTTTCAGCTTTTCCCCACCCTCCCTCAGTGAAGCAGTTTGTGAGACTGAAGGACTGTGTGTCTAACCAGGTGGTCAGCAACACAGGAGCACCACAGGGCACTGAACGTTCTCCATTCCTATTCACTCTCTACACTTCAGACTTCCAGGAAAAGTCTGACTGCCGTCATTAACAGAAATACTCTGATGATGCTGCAGTTGTTGGGTGTATAAGAGATGGACAAGGGACTAAGTACAGTCCGAGTACAGGTGGACTGCTTTGTGTCATGGTGTAGAAATAATCATCTCATCTTAAATGTGAACAAAACAAAGAAGATGATTGTTGATTTCAGAAGGAACAGGGCTAAATCAAACCCTATTTCCATAATGGGAGAAGA
>NW_006800638.1:14874-29847 GCF_000485575.1 Poecilia formosa | reverse complement strand
GACAAGTTTTTGATCACGATACCAATCAGAAAAAGTGGTATTATGATCAAACTTTTTTTTTTTTTTTTTTGCAGTTGTAGACAAACTTCATTTTGAAGTGGCGGTGGTAAAAGTGGCTATTTTAATTTAAAAAGATGCTGACTGACCCCTGCACTATAAGGAAAGAAACTCACCCAGTATAACATTTTCATTCTTTTGGCTGAGAAGTTGCCAGGTGACAGTACATCTTGTTTGGAGAGAGAGCAGATAAAATTTGCAAGTGAGCAGAGAGGTTTGCGAGCAGACATGTGATCTGAGCAGAGAGAAGTTTAGAGAGAACGATTTGCGAAAAAACAGTGAATATTTGAAAGAAAGTTTTGAGTACAAAGACATGAAGTCCTGCTTTCAGACTGAAAATGTGTACTCTTGACTTATGTCATTAAAAGTCCCCATAAAACACACTCCCATATTTTTATTTAGATAAAAGATATGTAAATCTAAAGATTATTTGTTTCTGTCTGGGATAATTAGCCTTATAAGAGCCACAACAAATAGAGTACAGAAAGTACCTTAGTGCTAGGTTGACATAAAAATACACTACTTACTCATCTCTGGTGTAACATGGGTAGGGGAACATCTGGACATAGTTACCGGGTTCCACCACATCGTGACCCACAAATGTGTTGATTATGGCTCTCTCTATCATATCTAAAGGAAAACATGAAAGAGAGACACTAACCTTAGGAGAAAAACGACAACTTGAGGATAAATCTGTTTTTATTTGTCAGTGTGTGATTTCAATCTCTATGCTCATATTTGAATACAGGAGGCTGCAAATACTGCCTTGTAAGAAGCTTATTTTGGTCATGTTGTAATATTTACAACAAAATATGAACTGATGCGTATGGTTAGCTTTGAAATAATGAAACTAGTGTAAACCTTTATATTTTTCTCATGATAACATTTCCAGGCAAAGAGAAAATATTATTTTAATTTCTCTCCAATTCAAATAAATGTACAAAGAAGAAATGGGCCTGCAGTGTCTGGATGAAGACTGTGCATTGTTCTTTTCTCTCCCTCTGCTTCCTGCAGAAAAGTCGACCTGCCAAGGAAAAGTGCTTCTGCCGCCGCTGGCTCAGGCATCTCTCCACAGCTGCTTCCAGCTCACTTTGCACACTGTTAAGCATTTTCTGCCTATAAATGCTGGTCTTTGTAAACCAAAGAAAACAATACATTTGACCTGACTAATGCGCAGATCTAGGTCTTGATTTATGGCCCAGTCTCAGACAGCAGCACGTTGCCTCTGTATACAAAGTCCATCAATGAAAAGCATTTGGGCAATTTATGACTTGTAAAAAAATGCTGTTCTTAATCTGAGCTCATCCATGACTTGTCTGAGCTTCAATATGAACACAGTTTTACCCGTGATGGCAGTAGAAGCTCTGACACTTCATCACTCACATCTGCACATCTAAGTAGACTGAAAAACTAGTACCAATCAGGAGCATCAAAAGACTTACCCTGAATCCACACAAAACCATAGAGGAAGTAGAATTTCCCACCAGTGTTGGGCCCAGGTCGCCAGTAGGCTCTTCTGATTTCATTAGTTTTCTCTGTGAAGCTGGAGTTCTGTCTTATTTTGTACAGAACATGAGGTGGCAAAGAACCATCCTTGTTAGTCTGAAAAATCACGCCTGGTAACAGAAAAACATGTAGAACATCAAAAGTCCATCATCACCGTGATGGCGACTGAATGACCCCAAATTAGGGCTGGGGGATATGAGGAAAATCTAATATCCTGATATATTTTTGCTATATCACGATAGACGATATATATCAGGGTATTCTTAAATGAGCTCCAATGTTATTTTAAACTATAGACCCCTTGCAGCATGATGTCACCCACACAAGTTCCTGCCCCCATTTATCTGCTAGACTTAAATGTAAGCTCATATAAAAAGTGATGCAGTAGTTTGCTATGAACTGTCTACACACTATGACTAGATAACAAGGTGAGAAATAAGTTTTAACTAAGAAAAAAATAGCAAGGGACAGAGAAGTAGGCCAGTTATGCTTGACTTTGACAAACTTAACATATAGATGTGCTGTGGAATAAGGTGCGTTTTGGTTCAGCTTAAAAATAAAAAAGGCGACCTACACACAAACTGACAGATCATCAGTGTTTAAATGAGCTAATTAGCCACCCTGTGTTAGCATGCTTAATAGCAGCGGTGGCTAATCTACCAGTCAGCAATGTTACCTCCTTTTGTTCGACATCCTCCATATAAAATCCAAACTACTGCTAAATTATTGATCGAGCGCCGTTTCTCTTCGGAACTAGACTAGTTCATCTGATTCCTCTTCAGTTACTGTCTCATTCACAGCTCAAACTCTTGCCATCACCATGTTGTTTGTTTTCTCCTCGCAGCGTGATTGGTAGAACATTTTCAGATTGGGAGGGGGGGAGGGACTAGTGATGCATGCATAGGGTGTCGGATAAACTATACTCAGTGAATTTGACGGCGAAAGTTTATTATTTGAACAACAATTTATACTCGATAGCTGCAATATAGCCATCTTAACTATTGTAAATTGAAATTATCACGGTACATCGAGTATGCTCGATATATCGCCCAGCCCTACCCCAAATGTTCCCAATCTCCAACGAATACATGGACAAAACATAGCTTTATAAAAATAACTATGTTCTCCATTTATTTGTGTTCACAGAAACAATGTAGACTAAAATTCTTGGCTGTCATGCATTATAATATTTTTCAGTTTTTTGACTGAGAAAAAGGATTTGTGGTCATGAGGTGACAAAATGTCAAAAGGTGTAAATATTTTAGTAAGGCATTGCAGGTAGAAAGGAGTGACTCACTGGCAAACACAGAAACATTGTCCTGGTAGGCCTGGTTCAGGGTGTAGTTGACTATGCTGTCCTCATCAGGGAAGCCTTTGAACACATCAACACTGACCTGGAAACATGGGGAAAAATATTCGTCCACAGCAAAATGGATTTAGACTGTTACAAACTATGCCTCAGTTAATATAAGTCATATTGGTTATTGATACTGATCTTGTTGTGTCAAGTCATTTGACTATGGACAAACATCCATTTGTCCATAGTCTGTGAGGACTGAATACTTTTAAGCCTAGGCTTAAAACTACATTTTTGATAAAGCTTAGAGCCACTTAGCTAAGTTACTCTGAGGTATCTTTGTAGTTATGCCTCCATAGGCATAATTGACCACTTCTTGTTCTGCTACTTTCTCCTTCTCCTCTTTGCTGTTAATTCAATCTTTAACAATCTTTAACAGAAACTGGCTCATGCTAAGCCAGTTTCTGGTCCCAGGTTCTGCTGAAAGTTTCTTTCTGTCATAGAAGAGATTCTCCTCTCCATTGAATAAATGACTTGATGCAATCTGATGGGTTTCCTTAGATAGAAAAACAATTTTAACTAATGTGAATAAACTGGAGTTGAGTCATGTTTAATAACTGTAAGATTGGATTGAATTGCCTTTTGTGTTTTGTAAAGTGGCTTAAGATGATGTGTTGTGAATTGGAACTACATAAAGACTTTTGGAGTTGAATTTTGTCAACTGTTTTCTATGAGCAGAGCTCAACCTAGTCTTTAGTCAAATACAGACATTTATCATTTTCAGCCTTGGAAAGCAGCAGTTCAGAGTCAGAGGAAACTCCTGCATCAAAAAACTTAATCAACTCACACAATATTCAGTCAAAAGCAAATTAACTAACCGAAATGCTATTCAGATGCTACTCAGATATCATGTCATGGGTTTTAGGTTTAAACTTACAATAATAGTCAACATCCACACCAATTGATCCCTGGAGTGCTGACCTTTGACATGAAACGTATCCAGCCGCAGGCAGCGTTGTCGATTGTGTCTAGCTGCTCCAGCAGGGTGGAGGTGTTGGGTAGCGTGTAGTTTCCCATCATCAGCGCCTGCATCAGCTCGCTGTCACTGCCGTTCAGCAGCTCCGGCTGCTGCTGCAGCTCTGAGGACAGCTGGACAAAGACAGGATGGATGAAATGACCCAATCAAAGCTGGATCCAAATACAGCACAATACACAAGTATTCACAGTCTCTACACTTTTCATATTTTGTCACGTTTCAATCAGAAACATCAGTGGGATTTAGTTTTAATTAGCAGACCAACACAAAAAATGCAGAATAGAGAAGTAGGCTGAAACAGCTGGTGTCCTCTTTCAGCTTGTTCCCTCAGGAAAAGTCAGAGCCTGAGGGACTTTTTCTGTGTCCTCTGTGGAGGACACAGAGGTCCTCTGTGTCCTCCATCCTTCATCACCACATCTATCCACCTCCTTTCTGGCTTCCTGCCCTGTGACTTCAACCTCAGCATCCTTTAATCAATATCATCATTGTCTCTGAACATGTCTACACTGTGTCAGTCAGGCCTCTCTGACTTTATCTCAGATGTCCTCATTCCAGATCCCATCATCCTTGTCGCTCCCAAACAGAACCTGAACACCTTGAGCTTTGCAGCCGCCAATTCTGCGGCTGCAAAGTCTCAAAACGTCTCAAAACCATACATAGCTGCTCTCACCACTGTACATCTTTCCTTTCATTCTTGCTGTCACACTTTTATCACACCTGACTCTTTTCTTCATCCAATCAGACCTGCTTGCACATGCTTCTTTGCCTCTTTTCCACATTCTCCTTTGTTCTGGACCAATCACCCTAAAATCTTAAAGTTTCTACCTTTTAACTTCTTCTTGCTATAACGTCCCTGTTCCACTTGTGCCCCTCTCATTTACACTCAGGCATTCTGTCTAGCTGCAGCTATTTTTCATTCTTGTACATGTGCCCTGCTCTCACTGCAGATCATCTGCAAACATCATAAATCATGGAGACTCCTGCTACCCTGCTACTGGATTTCAATTACAATTACTCTAAATGGAACTAATTATGGATGGATGGCACAATTTTCTGAATTTTATTTTAATAAAAATATTGACAACCCTGTATCTTTTTCTTAAACTTACCAGTGTATGGAGCTAAAACGGCCTCATAATTCACAAATGCACAGACTAAGATTCATAAATGCAAAAGATCCACAAATGCACAGAACAAGCTTCACACTTACAAGCTCCTTCTGGCCTGTCAGTTGCACTGCATTTGTGTGTGAATTTTGAGACTCCCCCGACTTCTCACAATTCAGTCTTTTTTTTTTAAATAAATGGTCTAGCTGATTGGGTGATCAGCAACCAATCAGATAGCTTCCTTGTTTCAGCCAATCATATGAACGGAGCCCTATTGGGGGGCTGATCACCCAATCAGCTAGACCATTTATTAAAAAAAAAAAAAAAAAGACTGAATTGTGAGAAGTCGGGGGAGTCTCAAAATTCACACACAAATGCAGTGCAACTGACAGGCCAGAAGGAGCTCGTAAGTGTGAATCTTGTTCTGTGCATTTGTGGATCTTTTGCATTTGTTAATTTTGTTCTGTGCATTTGTGAATTTTGAAACCGTTTTAGCTCCATACCAATGTGCTACTTTGTGTTGGTGTGTCCAAAGCAAAGCAATCCCACTAAAATACTTTAGAGTCTCAGGTTGTAACACAGTAAGAAAATGAGAATGTTCAACAGGTGAAAACATTTCTGTACAACTTAGCAGCACTGTGTACCTGCTGGAGCCACAGCAGATGGCTCTGCAGGCGGCCCTCCTCCAGAAAGGTCCTGAGCTGGGCAGAGATGTTCAGCCACACCCGGGTGTAGTGAGTCACATTCCCAACAAACGCAAACGTCTCATTCGCCTCGGATTGAAAAGAGAACAAAGTCAACTATATTGACTTTTACACTATGTCCTTTCTAAAACTCTCATCTACAAACGTTGCCGAGTTCTCCAGTCTGCTTGGTCAGAGGCCTAAGGAGTCAATTCTCAACCAAACCAGAGTTAAAAGAATTAAACTCTGCCCAGAAAGTTTTTTACTGAATCTTGGTTATATCAAGATGCAGACGGTAAAATTATTCGAATCCTCTGTTCAGAGCTCTCTGATTGGTTCAGAGCTCTCTGATTGGTTCAGAGCTCTCCGATTGGTTCAGAGCTCTCTGATCTGTGGAACTGAATGCCAAACATGTCAGATATGGACTGGGATATGCTGTGAGTAATTCTATATAACATGCTCCATACCAGCTGCCTACTTACCTTCTGAATCACTTTGTCCACCTGAGAGCCAATGGGGGAGTAGAGGATCTTGGGATTTGTAGTCATCAGGTGAACGAGGAGGCCCAGGTTCCTTTGTTCTTTGCTGGTGAATCCCAGTGAGCTCATATTCCCCTGCTTCAGCGCCTCTGGCTCAATGATCCTGAAATAAAAGTAAGTCATCATCAAAGTCTTCTACTGAATCACAGAAAATCACTTTTCTGTCTTTTACATTAAAACCAGCTGTTACTATGGCTACTATTCAGTTTCCTACCTTATACATGAGTCTGCTGTATAAGGTATATAATATAAGTATAATATAATATAATATAATATAATATATATAATATAATATACTGTATAAGTCTTCCAAGACCTTGTTGCTAGTTTCTCCTCTACAGTCATGATACAAAATAGTAGCAATAGGTCAAATATACATGGAAATGTTCCACTGGCTTTCAGCCCTTTTGGCGTACTTTGACAGAGCTATGCATGTAGCAACAGGCTACAATCCTATCTTCTGTTTTGTCCTCAGAGCTTCTCCAGAACTCCATCCTGATCAGAGTGAGATTGTGTTCCAAGTCTATGAGTCTAGAAGTACATGATGACAGGGCAGCTTAAGCAGCTGCTTAGTTCATTTATGCCATGGTCCGGTTGTAAATGTGATCAGCGTTACATGGTGTTAGATCCACGAGCTGATGACTTACTTTGGATTTATCAGAAGGGCAAATAACTGATATTTATTTTAATTGTATTTTTTTATTTGTTGTTTTAGGATTGTAGTTGTGAGTTTAGGAATTGTTGGCAATGTCTTCCAGTAACATAATTACCCAGTAATATTTTTACATTTCCTGTCAACTTAACATATTTAATACAAAAACACGGTGGGTTGCTGGCGGACCGCCTCCATGCCCCGACCACCAGGCTTAGCAAGGTTTCCAGGGGAGAACAGTTTTTCTCAGGAAATTCAAATGAACTGTTCTCATCTCTGAAAAGAAATGAATCTTTTTCGACACATAGTAAATATTTTTTGTGAAGACCAAAGATTATCATCAGATTGCTTAAGTGCTTGTTAAATATAAGAAACTGTTTGATTTATTAATTATAAGAAGATGCAAATAAACAAATAATTAAGTATCCGTTTAAATAAGAAAAATATTTTATTGTCTAAACTGCAATAAGAGCATTCCTTTAGTGAATGTCTCATCATTTGGAGCAAAGGCTGCAGCTAAAAACACTTCTAACATCAACATGTGAAGAGCTCAACACTTTCATCAGCACAGTATAGTTCTGACCTGGGGATGATGCAAAAGATGCTTAGTAGGAGATTTTTGTTTTTAATTAAATTTGGACTAGATGAAGCTAAAACAGCCATTTGAAGAGTTTTGGGTGGAAAATATTTAAGTAATTGCTCATTTTAAATACAAAATCTTTTGGCTTCCTTCCTTAGGTCTGAATGAACTGTTCTTTAAGCAAATGGCCTTTTGTTGAGTCTATGCTTAAGTTAATAAATAATAGATTGCTGAACTAGCTGATGACTTTCCGTTAATTGATTGATTTATTTATTTTTTTTTTTTTTTACCTTTTTTGACCCAGTTTTAATTTCTTAATTTGGACTTTATTCCAGAACCATTAGACTGCATTAGTATAAAATAATGTTATCTGGTCCTGCTCTCAGTCGGAGCCTTCACTGACTCATGTTGAGATTTCACCCACCTGTTGTTCCCACACAGAATGGGCTGCAGTCCTGCCCACAGCTGAACAAACGCTGAGAACTGAGAGTGAGGATTCTCCTCCCCCTCCTTCTTCCCTCCGCCCTCTGCCCCCTCCTCTCCGTCTTCTCTGGGAACATCTGTTGTGTTGATGCTCCATGTGGTGGTGTTCAGAGGCCACGTTCCGTTGCTCGTGGATACTGGGTTTTGCCCGGCACATGCTCCTTTGGGGAGCAGGCGAGCCAGTCCAGACAGCAGGTCCACGTCCTTCAGGAGCCTCTCCACATCAGCCAGGTCCTTCAGCAGGGCACCCAGCTGGGACTGGGACAGGGGGGCCACAGGGCCGGCCTGCTCCGCATGAAGCTACAGAGTCACACTTTGGTCACTTAAAATAACATTTAAAAACCAATACAATGTTTTTTTTTCCTTGGAGGAGAATTACTTTGTTCCGTTACTTTTAACATGATGCAAAAATCTATATTATTCATCTGTTACATTTAAATTGTTTTGTAAGGGTTTCTTTTACTCAATAAAATCAGGACAATCAGGGATTGCAGACCGATTTCTTCATCCATTCCATAAGCCTGTCACTTTCTTAAATAAAACTGTGTGTCACACAAAAACATTGATTTGTGGACTGAGCATCTATTGAGGTCAGAAAACTCCAAAGCATTTCCCTCCACACAAACAGAAAACAGAGCAGCTTTTTATCCAGACAGCAAGATGTTTCCTCTTTGCTTTACAGAAATGGCCACCTGCTGCCTTCTGTACACAAAGCTATTAAGTCCCAGATAGCACACCATGGTAATTCAACGTTGAATTATAGTCAGAATGGTTGAGGTCAACAACTGACGATGGATCAACCATCAAATAATCATCCAGTTCTTGCCAGTTAACCAATGATGAGAAGATGTCATTGAATCCATGTTGTTTTGTGGTTGAATTCTATTGTTTGAAATGCCAACATCTAATCCAGTGTTTTTCCAACACTGGCCTCAGGCACACTGACCTGCAGGTTTTAGGTATTTCCCTAAGTCAGCACACAGGATTTCAATTGATGGCTGATTAACAGGGTTTTGCAGAATTGAAAACAGGCAGATAGGTTTGACTTATGGACCAGGGTTGGGAAAAACTGAAAATCAATTTTGAATTAAAATATGCTGTTTGTCACAACCCTACCCACATCTACCCTCCCTTTTCTCCCCTCCCCCCCTTTGCCACTGCCTCCTTGTACTCCTCCCCAACCTCCCCTCCTTTTCATCCTTCCCCCGCCCTCCATTTTTTAATCCTGCCCACCACTTTAGGCCAAAGTATGAAATCCTATGAGATTTTGTGGGATTTCAGTTTTTGAAAGTAGGACGGGGCTGATTGTTTGGGCTGGGAGGGCATGTGGTGGACAAGGATGTTGAGGACTGGCTGCTGCAGGTGGGCTTTAAATCACTTGTTTTTTATTATGATGTGCTTACTGATTTACTTACATGTGCCTCTATTCTACAACAGCTGACTCAGATGATTGTATGACCTTCTGCACTCATCAAGAACTGCAGAAGACTGTTAATCACCCACAGATTCAATCCAGGTGTGACAGAAGAGAAACACCTGAAACATGTAAGGCAGGTGAGGAGAAACCTGGTAACGACTGATTCAGTCTGTTGATTCTTGGATTGGTATCAGCATATGGACATTTTTGAATGAATTTAATCAATTGTTTATTTGGACATGTTTGTGGTTAATGGAAGTTTGAACCTGTTATTTAATGAAAGTTTATCCTGTAAATATTGTAAATAATTTTTCCAGCTGCAGTACAAATCACCTTTTGCTCTATTTTTCTGTTTCTGTGTTAAATCAACCCTGGTCCTCCTTGAGTTTTTATCTTTAGATCTTGTGATAAACACTTATTTATTTTTTAAATATTGATCGCCTCATTTTAACATGAGTTCAGCATCATAAATGCTATGCTATGCTGCAGCTTGATGGGTAAATGTAATATATGTCAACTAACATTAAGACAAATATTAATGAATATTCATTAGCATGTACTTAATAGCTTAACTGAGTGTACATGGAGAACTGTATAGTTTTTGTTCTCAGACCTATAACCAGTACACTATTTAATATTTCAATGACTTTCAAAATTTTTGAAATGTTTATCATCTTTCTATCCGGCGCCTTTCTCACTCTTAAATTTATGTTTTTCAGCCCCTGCTCTGCAATTTGACCCAAAGCTGGCTGTCGAGGAAACTGTCATGAAGTGGCTTCATTATGCGCCAGAACAGGAGGAAGGCATCAAGGTACCAAAGTGACGCCAACCAGAGTCAAACTTGTGTTACTCCAACTTGTACTGTTTCCCTGGTTCATACAGTACAAAGCTTAACCTCATGGACTCTGTTCTTCCATGGACAATAGACTGTTCTGACAGTCAAAATATGTTTACAGATCTATCCCTGTTTTCTTAAGTAATGTAATATTAGTACCATGTTATTTTTGAAGCTTGTGTACACACGTCGTTGGAAATAAGATGATAAATTATCTTATCTATGTAAGATAATTATGAACGAAATAATACCCATGATCTTCCAATAAAATTGTTTAACACCAGTTGTGGTGGCCATTTATGTAATGTTTGCAACTTGTAATTTCTACTAATTTAGTTTTCTACTTTTGGAAGTTTAGAATTTATTTAAGTTAAGTTTAGATCCACAATCTGTAGTTAATTTGTATATTTGAATTGATTATGTTGGTAATTGGTTAGACCCTCCCATTAATTTAAGTAATTAAAACACACCGGGTCCTGAGTGGAGGGATGGTTTGGCAAATGTTTGGTGTGTGGATGGGAGGTTTTGTAAATGATTTTTTGACCACTTTCATTTTCACTTTTCACCTTTTGTACTTGAAACGTCATATTAGGTTTACTTTCATTTTTGACTAAGTTGTAGGACATTTTTGGTAATTATTTTGTCGCTATTTTTACAAGAAATAAAGAATATATTTTTTCAAACAAATAAAAGGAAGTGTGTTCAAATCAAAAACCACCTGTTAACACCCACGGCCTTGGTTGGAATATAGTTTTTTTTTTGGAGACGAGAAGGCCGCAACACCAGTGAAGAAACCTTTAATGGTATGTTATGATGTAGACCTGTCAGACCAAAAAATGTACATGAATCAATATTAATATAACTAACATAAAATGAACCAAAATGTGTATGTAGCTCTACATTCAGATGATGGTTGAATCAACACTGATATAGTGTAAATTATGGTTGAAACCCTAACGCTGATTCAACCACTTTCAATTTCGTTTCAATGTCAGGCTTCTACGTGGATTAAATGTGTCTGCCTAACGTTCTGTCACTCATATTTTGCTATCTGGGGCGTCTTATATTGTAACATTAGATGCTAATATATTTTAATTCACAGAAACATGTAATTGTCAGATTCTGTAAACTGACTAAATCTTCATTCAGTTCAGTTTGTTAGAAGAGAAAAGCATTCATTTAATTCCATGTGACCAAATCAGTCCAGTTCTAACAGACAGGAAGTACCTGGTCAGCGACACTTTGAGTGTTGATCTGCTCTCGAAGCTCCTTGCTCAGCTGTCTGAAGCGCTCGGACCTTTGACCCTCCTCTCGGCTGCACATTAGGCTGTGATATGCCTGCAGTCCAGGCTGTTGCTTCTCAGGAACCAGCAGAATCTTCCTGAGCTGAATGTCGCCACGCTCCCCACAGGTCAGGAACTTCAGCATGGATCCAGTCAAGAGAACTCCCTGGAAAAACATTTGATCTGCTAGCAGGTAATGTAGAAAATAATCACACATCAGCTCTCCTGTTTCTGTGTGGATCTGCTCTGTCATGCATGCTCTGCATGAGGGATTGCTGTAAAGTCAATGACAACGCAAGTGATTGCTGCTGCTAATTTATTTAAGAAAAGGTAGAAACCATTGATTACATATTTGGAACTGACATTATAGCGTGTAAATCATTTTGTTTACCTGTCAATATCAAGACATAAGTTCTGTGAGGTATATCTTCCCTTTATCTAATTTATTATTATTATTTTATTGTTGAAATATGGGAACAAAGCGACAGAGAAGCCCAGTTCTGTTACTCATCTACCCACATAATTTAATTTTTAGCAGTAAAGAAATTATTTTTGGTAAAAGCTCTGCCTGAGTTAACATCAGAATGGTATGGAGAAACTGTTAGAAATACCTGGTCTCACCTCTAGGTGAATGAGGGAAATGCATGAGAAAAGATGAGCATACCTCCAGCTCCTGGATCCCCTGAAGCTGCTCGGCCCGGCTGCCAGAGGCGGCCGACAGGCCCAGCGCCCAGGATACGATCTGGACCACAGCCTTCCTGTTTGCTGCTCTGCCTGGATGTTCCCCTCCATCCATACTCTGAACACCACCCAGCAGCTTCTCCTGCAGCACCAGGTGATGGAGAGGTACTCATGAAAAGCATGCATTGTTGAGGTTTATTTCACTCTGGCATGTAATACAAAATAATTAAAAATGAAAAACTCTTCATCATGGTCAGAGGAAAAATTATTCTCAAGTCCATTCAGTGAAGCGATACGAAGCAGCTAAGACTGCTGTTCTCCCATGAGCCGGACCTTGATGATCTGATACTCACCTTAATCTGCAGAAGCTTGTCTGCAGGTTTCTTACTCAGGATTTTTGGTCCATGAATCCAGCTGGCTGGCCCTCCACTGTCTCTGAGGGAACTATCAAAGATCAGACTGTAGACCTAAAGCAGCCATACAGAGAGCAAGAATGATTTGTACTGAAGATGGCAGCAACTCTTCAGTTATTCATCTTTATTATGGATGGATGGCGTAACTGCCATCAAATCAGAACAATAAAAATCACATATCAGTAATCAATAAGGATATTCCTTCACAAAATAAAACAAACATTTGATTCCCTTTATTTTTTCTGGCAGCAGCTGTCGACTGAAGATGTTCTGGTGCTTCATAGAACTTTTAACGCCATGCCCTGCAAGGTTCTCAGATGCTTTGGAAGAGAGACAAGACAACAGCATCACACATCCTCCAACAGGTGGAGGTTAATACTCCACCTGCTACATCAGTGGTGCTGAGCTGCTCTTCCACATATTCAGCTTTGTTTCACCAGTGTTTGGTCCAGCCAAGAGGCTGAGAGAAATGGCTCTCTGTGTCACTTATTTAATCCCCAAAGAAATAGAAAGTCATAGATTACCAACGAGAAGTTCCTATAAATTTTGATCAATTTAAAAAAAAGTATGATTTAAATTAGGAACACTCTTAGGTTACATTTAATTTAAAGGATACCAGAAAGCCTATCACTGACTGTTTTGTTAAAACATTTATTTCTTCACATGAATTTTTTTCCTCACAGAATAAATATAATCAAAGTAGAGTTTGAGTTTTTATTGCAGATTTTGACACTCCATTTTCAGGCTTTTTGGTTCTAATAAATGCCACATGCTATGCAGCTCTAATCATAATGCTGAACCATTTCAGCTGATTGGGATTAAAATATAGTTTTATCATCTGAAGGAGAAATCCCACAGTATTAAAATGACTAACTTGGTTTCTAAAATTTCTACTTCACACACGTTCCAGACACTGTAAATGTTCCACTCACTATTTAAAGAGTGCAACCTTTCCACAGACAGACTTTTTAAATGTAAAAGTTTAGAAAACTGCCACAGAGCAGCAGGCAGAGCCCAACAGGAAGTGAACCTGCAGCTGAAGGTTGGAAATTTGCTCTTGGGTCATTCAAGTCAAGTATTCTAAAAAGAAAATGACAGATGCTAATCTTAATTAAAACAGACAGTTCCCTTTTTTTGTAGTATCCCTCTTCAACATATATTAATAAACATGGTTCATATTTTCTATCAATCGATCAAATATATTTGTATAGCACATTTCAGCAGCAAGGTATTTCAAAGTGCTTTACATCATAAACACAAAGTCATGCAACATAGAATCAACAATCAAAATATTACATAAGTCAAGTGCCATCATTAAATTCATAATACTGTTAACAGGAGCCACGGATGGATTGTAAAGGTGCGGGATAATGACCACTCCAGGAAGGAATAATGCTGATCTTCTTTTAATGAAGATAACCGAACCGGAGTACAACTGGATAGTTTACGTGCTCCAACGCCGATGCAGACAAACTTTACACGTCCACACCAGAGTCAGCGAGCATCCAGAACTAAAAACAAAAACATTCCCCCAGAACACACAACTGCTGCAAGCAGAATTCTATTAACGAAGTAAATTAACTGTAACGCACTTAAACTCAGATCAACCTAGTTAGTATGGGAAATAATGCAGAGATAAGCAGATGCTTACAAGTACTACAATACGTTTCAAATACAACTCCAAACAGGTGGGTTTTTAGTTGAGATGTAAAGGAACTCAGTGTTTCAGCTGTTTCACAGTTTTCTGGAAGTTTGTTCCAGATTTGAGGTGCATAGAAGCTGAATGCTGCTTCTCCATGTTTGGTTCTGGTTCTGGGGATGCAGAGCAGAACCAGAACCTGAGGGGTCTGGAAGGTTGATACAACAGCAGCAGATATTTAATGTATTGTGGTGCTACGTTGTTTAATGATTTACAAACTAACAGTATTTTAAAGTCTGTTCTCTGAGCTACAGGGTGTCAGTGTAGGGACTTTAAAATTGTGGTGATGTTTTCTATCTTCTTGGGTTTTAGTCAGAACAGCAGCAGCAGCGTTTTGGATCAGCTGCAGCTGGATGATTGATGTTTTCAGTCAGACCTGTGAAGATGCTGCTGGAGGAATCAATGTGACTAAAGATAAACATGGATGAGTTTCTCTAGATGCTGAGACATTAGTCCTCTAGTCCTGGAGATGTTCTTCAGGTGATAGAAGGCCGACTGCTTATGGTAGCTGATCTAATTTCCTGTTATAACCTGATCTAGTGGGAGCATATAAATATTGAATAAGAGGGGTCCTGTGACTGAACCATGGGGTACACCACATGTGACCTCTGACCTCTTCGACGAGAAGCTGTTTCCTATTGAAACAAAGCAGACCCTGTTGTTTATCTAACAATAGGGTTGAGTTCTGGACCAGAGAGTCCGACCC
>NW_006800638.1:2498-14864 GCF_000485575.1 Poecilia formosa | reverse complement strand
GTGTGAATTTTGAGACTCCCCCGACTTCTCACAATTCAGTCTTTTTTTTTTTTTTTTAATAAATGGTCTAGCTGATTGGGTGATCAGCAACCAATCAGATAGCTTCCTTGTTTCAGCCAATCATATGAACGGAGCCCCACATTGGGGTAACTTATTTTTCAGCCAATCACATTAACCCATTCCAGCAGCGCTGTAGCTTTGATGAAGCACCTCCTCAGCCTGGCTTCTGGCAGCGACAGAGGAGCGGAAAGTGAAATATCTAATATATTAGCTATTTATTTCCATGTTATCGTTATTAATGTCAATCGATTTAATTGTGCAACTATCATCACAGCTAGCGATCTTCAGCACACCTAACTCCTATATTAGCGCATCAGCAGAGCTCTGGTGACTAAGATATGCTACCGAGCTATGCTAGCACTGCTACATGCTAATAGCATCAGGCTAGCGTCTTTCTACATAGCCGAATTTATTCCAGATAATAATAGGCTTTGTATATTATGAATCCTTATAAAGCCCTGGTCCTTAAATGAAAAATTATCATAGCAGTGTAATAATTCACTTAGATCACGCTTTTCAAAAACACACAGTGCTGTTTTTATTTTATTTATCCTACCAGGCTGAACATGTTATCGATCAATATCCTGCACTCTCTCCGTCCTTCGCCCCACTTAGAGTTCATGGGTGTGTACATCCCTGAATATAATTTAAGAAATCAACTAACAGCAAGTGATTAAAATAAAATATTTATATCTTTGTGTCCTTTAGGAATCTTTGAGGCATGAAATCCTTCAGACTGTGAGAACGGCTCCTACATCCTGTGAAAGAACCTGATCCACCAGTACTCTGTCCTCCATGGATCATCAATGTACATTGTAAAGGTCACATCTCTATCCAAACTATACCAGTGACTTTGAGTAGGAAAGAGATTATCTCTATGCAATTCCAGCTTGTTGCAGCTGATGACTTCACAAAAGTAAACTATGAACCAATGATCCTTAAATCTATGCCTTGAGGGCTGGAGTCCTGCAGCTTTTAGATGAGTCTCTGCTTCAACACACCTGATTTTATTTCAGAAGAGAGATTGACTGGAAGATGATGACATGTGACCCTACACAACATGCAACGTTCCAAACCAGAACATGTGGAGCTCAACACCAAGTCCTGGTGAAAGTCCTACAGGTTTTGGAAACAGCTGGGAGCTTCAACTTGAAGAAGCACCTTCACTGGGTCACACAGCACATCTGATGACACTATGCAAGAGAAAAATTGTAGTGATTAATCCATAAAATTGTATATAGAAGTCAGTGTTGTAGTACTCGAGATCGGTCTTGGTCTCGAGACCATTTTTTGATGGTCTCAGTCTCGTCTCAGACTCGATCACATTTGGTCTTGATCTTGTCTCGGGCGCTGAGGACTCGGCATTTTATTTCAAGACCAGTCAAGACTGCAACTGTGAAAATATCACTAAACATACAGAACATACAGCATACTACTATCCAGTTTATTTGTTAACGTCTTTGTTTTCAGTGGATGCAAAACGCACCGATTAAAATCCAAGCAATAACGTGAGTTGCCAATTACGTGTTTCTGTTACTCCCTCCTCCCCCCAATCTTTCACTCGCACGTGGTGCTCCAAGACATGCGCAGTGGTTTTCTCTCAGGGGCAGAAGATGTCTGTCTAATAGTCAGTAATAGAATAACGCTACATAAATCATAAAAAATCCAGTGGCCAAAGCTAACTCAGCAAAGCTCCGCTTTCACAGACAGTGGGGACAACGTCTAACTTTTTTTGTCTCTTAGAAAAGTAGCTCAGAGAAAGGTAAGCTACGTTGATGTGATGTTAGCAAAGCTAGATGTATAGAGACACATAAGCATTGTGATGAAAAAAAGTTGTCACTCACTGCGCTGAATTATTGTGCAGAGATGTTGACTGACTTGTCGCATATATGGGACAACGCTATGTCCAAAAGTCTGCAATATAGTGATGTGACATTCAGGAACAGTACGATTCATCTGCTCGTCTCTTTACTTAGATAGGACTGGAGTCCTGAGAGTCGTTCTATGAGATTAGAACGACTCTTCTGCATACATGTCAGAATAGCATACGTGCAGTGAGTACCATACCTGTGCATGCGCATTAAGAAGTCCGACAGTTAGAGGAGTTGTCAGTTCACCATACGCAACAAGTTATGACAAAAATAAGTCATTAAATTGTTTTCCATGATAACTATATAGATATACATGTGTTGTCGTGGTTTCAAAGTGTATTTAAAGCAAGGTCTGGCTGCAGTTGCAGTCAACTACAACACACGCCCGTGTAAACCTACTTAACCGCCAAGTCAGGATGACATACAACTGTTAATAAAGTGTATGATGATCTACGTCATGATTCTATGTTGCTAATTAAATAAAATTATATGGTAATGACGTGTCTGACAGATATAGCCATGAGTTTGTACTTAGCGTATGACGATCTGACAGTGTATGCTGACCTGACAGAACACTCTTCTTTGTTCTTCTAATCCTCTGCATACACTGCAGGAGCTATCATTATTTTATTTAATTATGTACATTGATATTTTTTAATTAACAAATAAAACACAAGAACAAAAGAGCATGCACATTGCTCTTTGATTGTTTTCGTTCAAAGTGGCAGCTGTAATGGTAATCTGCCATGGTGTCAGACTACCTGGCTTCATGGAGCAGGAGAGAGGGTGAGAACAGTCACGGTGAGCGCCTTGTGTGTGGTTACTTCTTGCTTGTTGCTCCTTGGTCACTGTTCATAGTTGAGCGTCAGGGCATTACCTAAATTGCTGTTTAATGGTGCAGACAGTGGTGGTTTCTGACATGAGCAACATGGACAAACACCCAGGGTGTTATCTTTTTAGGGATGGCACGAGACCACCGCGGATCGTAGCACAGAGATGGAAGCAAAGCAGAATAAAAAGTTTGTTCTGCTTTTAATATTGGTTAAATGTATTAAGTATTTAATATCTAGTTGTTTTTATGGGAATATGGATCTTTCAGATCAATTTGAGAAGTAATTTTGATCATATTTCACATTTTATCGTATCATGTAGCATGGGGTGCTGGTCTTGGTCTTGACTTGGTCTCGGACCCTAAAAGTCTTGGTCTTGTCTCGGTCTCGATACACTCTGGTCTTGGTCTCGTCTTGGTCTTGTGTTAGGTGGTCTTGAACACAACACTGATAGAAGTAGATCTTTCAAAAAATCTGAAGTAATGATTGTCTCAAATTCATATGCATACTTCAACAAATCCAGTTTCAAGATTGAGATAATCCAGTAAAGATGACATCATCAATGCTGCTGTTTAAACATGGGTTTCAAATATAAGACAGATCAACCTGCTTCTAGGCCTGTCGAGATAAACGATAAATCAATTAATCCCATGATAAATTAAACCTATCGACTTAATTTTAATTATCGGCTTTATCGTCTCTTCCTGTCTTTTTTCCTTTCTGTTGATGACACTGAATGAAAAAAGTCTTGCCTCCGGTGCTCTCCACTGACCCTCCCTTCCTCATTTCCTTAGTGTAATGTCCAGCGCACACTACAAGAGTTTTTGGCCGACTGTCGGCCCATTTTTAAAATCCTAAGAGACCACACATTAGCCGACAGAAATCCTAGGTATAATGGTTTGATTGGGTTCTCGTGCCGTGTGGTGTCCAGCCACCTGGGCACAAAATAATGGCTACAAGTCCAGTTAATTTATTTTAAAACCAGGCATTAATCAATGCTTTACTAGAATATACCTGTGACCCATGTGGCTAGAGTCAGCGTAAAGTCTTGACTGAATGAAAATCATTATAACCTATTTTTGTCACGTTAACGAAGAACAGCTGAAAAGTTACCAGGATTATCAACTGCTGTAGCAATTTGGCTCCAGCTCCTCCCCTTGTCATTTCTATCTTCTTTGCACGAAATGTTGAATAAATATTAATGTTGTTTCCACATATTATCTCCAATGTCCACTGGACTTCGGGTTGCGCCTGTCAGCTGTTTGGGATTTCCCTCGTAATTTCCCATCAGAAAGCGCAGGAGAATCCGCGCTTTCTGATTGGCTACCTGTCACATTCAACAGGCTGCATTAAGCTCCCAGTCGGGGAAAACCCCTGATTTAGATCACGAGGATCTAAATCACACTACATGATGATGGGTTATGAAATCACCAGTGAGAATCTTAGATCGACCAACGTTCTCAGATTGTAGTAAATGGGAAATGGGGGCAAAAAAATCATGAAGTGTGAACTACAGGAAATCGCATGCATTATTAGTCATTTCCATGAAATGAGTGTCAAAAGGTCTTAAAACAATATTATCATTTATCGCAATAATTTTTTTAGACAATTAATTGCTCAGCAAAATTTGTTATCGTGACAGGCCTACCTGCTACACAGCAAAATAACAGTGCTACCTGCTAGTTTATAATGTTGATTTTTTTAATACCATGAAATATAAATTGAAATATGTTCATATTTATTATGTATTGATGCTGGTTCTAGTTTGTGGGGTTATACTAATACCCACCAGTGCATGCGCACATGCAAGGTTGTGATGTTAGGTTCTATATAACCGAATGGTCAACATCGGTGTTCAGATCACTCCTTCATGTAAAGTATTAGACAAGAACCCGAATATATTACATAAACAATGTATGAATTATCATCCACCAGTTTTCTGAATTTTTTTTCTCAGTTGGGCTTTACTGATAAATGTCAAAGACTCACAATCGCAGAGCAAAGACGAAACATCACCGACTGACAATAAAACAGTAAAGGCCAGCTCCCGCTAACAATAAATTTAAAGTAATGTACATCAATGTGTATTTTCGAAATGGATACATATTTTTGCATATTATGCTTTATATGATAAGTTAAGAAGAAATCACTGTGTGTTTTTGAAAAGCGTGATCTAAGTGAATTATTACACTGCTATGATAATTTTTCATTTAAGGACCAGGGCTTTATAAGGATTCATAATATACAAAGCCTATTATTATCTGGAATAAATTCGGCTATGTAGAAAGACGCTAGCCTGATGCTATTAGCATGTAGCAGTGCTAGCATAGCTCGGTAGCATATCTTAGTCACCAGAGCTCTGCTGATGCGCTAATATAGGAGTTAGGTGTGCTGAAGATCGCTAGCTGTGATGATAGTTGCACAATTAAATCGATTGACATTAATAACGATAACATGGAAATAAATAGCTAATATATTAGATATTTCACTTTCCGCTCCTCTGTCGCTGCCAGAAGCCAGGCTGAGGAGGTGCTTCATCAAAGCTACAGCGCTGCTGGAATGGGTTAATGTGATTGGCTGAAAAATAAGTTACCCCAATGTGGGGCTCCGTTCATATGATTGGCTGAAACAAGGAAGCTATCTGATTGGTTGCTGATCACCCAATCAGCTAGACCATTTATTAAAAAAAAAAAGACTGAATTGTGAGAAGTCGGGGGAGTCTCAAAATTCACACACAAATGCAGTGCAACTGACAGGCCAGAAGGAGCTCGTAAGTGTGAATCTTGTTCTGTGCATTTGTGGATCTTTTGCATTTGTTAATTTTGTTCTGTGCATTTGTGAATTTTGAAACCGTTTTAGCTCCATACCAATGTGCTACTTTGTGTTGGTGTGTCCAAAGCAAAGCAATCCCACTAAAATACTTTAGAGTCTCAGGTTGTAACACAGTAAGAAAATGAGAATGTTCAACAGGTGAAAACATTTCTGTACAACTTAGCAGCACTGTGTACCTGCTGGAGCCACAGCAGATGGCTCTGCAGGCGGCCCTCCTCCAGAAAGGTCCTGAGCTGGGCAGAGATGTTCAGCCACACCCGGGTGTAGTGAGTCACATTCCCAACAAACGCAAACGTCTCATTCGCCTCGGATTGAAAAGAGAACAAAGTCAACTATATTGACTTTTACACTATGTCCTTTCTAAAACTCTCATCTACAAACGTTGCCGAGTTCTCCAGTCTGCTTGGTCAGAGGCCTAAGGAGTCAATTCTCAACCAAACCAGAGTTAAAAGAATTAAACTCTGCCCAGAAAGTTTTTTACTGAATCTTGGTTATATCAAGATGCAGACGGTAAAATTATTCGAATCCTCTGTTCAGAGCTCTCTGATTGGTTCAGAGCTCTCTGATTGGTTCAGAGCTCTCCGATTGGTTCAGAGCTCTCTGATCTGTGGAACTGAATGCCAAACATGTCAGATATGGACTGGGATATGCTGTGAGTAATTCTATATAACATGCTCCATACCAGCTGCCTACTTACCTTCTGAATCACTTTGTCCACCTGAGAGCCAATGGGGGAGTAGAGGATCTTGGGATTTGTAGTCATCAGGTGAACGAGGAGGCCCAGGTTCCTTTGTTCTTTGCTGGTGAATCCCAGTGAGCTCATATTCCCCTGCTTCAGCGCCTCTGGCTCAATGATCCTGAAATAAAAGTAAGTCATCATCAAAGTCTTCTACTGAATCACAGAAAATCACTTTTCCGTCTTTTACATTAAAACCAGCTGTTACTACGGCTACTATTCAGTTTCCTACCTTATACATGAGTCTGCTGTATAAGGTATATAATATAAGTATAATATAATATAATATAATATAATATATATAATATAATATACTGTATAAGTCTTCCAAGACCTTGTTGCTAGTTTCTCCTCTACAGTCATGATACAAAATAGTAGCAATAGGTCAAATATACATGGAAATGTTCCACTGGCTTTCAGCCCTTTTGGCGTACTTTGACAGAGCTATGCATGTAGCAACAGGCTACAATCCTATCTTCTGTTTTGTCCTCAGAGCTTCTCCAGAACTCCATCCTGATCAGAGTGAGATTGTGTTCCAAGTCTATGAGTCTAGAAGTACATGATGACAGGGCAGCTTAAGCAGCTGCTTAGTTCATTTATGCCATGGTCCGGATGTAAATGTGATCAGCATTACATGGTGTTAGATCCACGAGCTGATGACTTACTTTGGATTTATCAGAAGGGCAAATAACTGATATTTATTTTAATTGTATTTTTTTATTTGTTGTTTTAAGATTCTAGTTGTGAATTTAGGAATTGTTGGCAATGTCTTCCAGTAACATAATTACCCAGTAATATTTTTACATTTCCTGTCAACTTAACATATATAAAACAAAAACACAGTGGGTTGCTGGCGGACCGCCTCCATGCCCCGACCACCAGGCTTAGCAAGGTTTCCAGGGATAACAGTTTTTGTCAGGAAATTCAAATGAACTGTTCTCATCTCTGAAAAGAAATGAATCTTTTTCGACACATAGTAAATATTTTTTGTGAAGACCAAAGATTATCATCAGATTGCTTAAGTGCTTGTTAAATATAAGAAACTGTTTGATTTATTAATTATAAGAAGATGCAAATAAACAAATAATTAAGTATCCGTTTAAATAAGAAAAATATTTTATTGCCTAAACTGCAATAAGAACATTCCTTTAGTGAATGCCTCATCATTTGGAGCAAAGGCTGCAGCTAAAAACACTTCTAACATCAACATGTGAAGAGCTCAACACTTTCATCAGCACAGTATAGTTCTGACCTGGGGATGATGCAAAAGATGCTTAGTAGGAGATTTTTGTTTTTAATTAAATTTGGACTAGATGAAGCTAAAACAGCCACTTGAAGAGTTTTGGATGGAAAATATTTAAGTAATTGCTCATTTTAAATACAAAATCTTTTGGCTTCCTTCCTTAGGTCTGAATGAACTGTTCTTTAAGCAAATGGCCTTTTGTTGAGTCTATGCTTAAGTTAATAAATAATAGATTGCTGAACTAGCTGATGACTTTCCGTTAATTGATTGATTTATTTATTTTTTTTTTTTTTTACCTTTTTTGACCCAGTTTTAATTTCTTAATTTGGACTTTATTCCAGAACCATTAGACTGCATTAGTATAAAATAATGTTATCTGGTCCTGCTCTCAGTCGGAGCCTTCACTGACTCATGTTGAGATTTCACCCACCTGTTGTTCCCACACAGAATGGGCTGCAGTCCTGCCCACAGCTGAACAAACGCTGAGAACTGAGAGTGAGGATTCTCCTCCCCCTCCTTCTTCCCTCCGCCCTCTGCCCCCTCCTCTCCGTCTTCTCTGGGAACATCTGTTGTGTTGATGCTCCATGTGGTGGTGTTCAGAGGCCACGTTCCGTTGCTCGTGGATACTGGGTTTTGCCCGGCACATGCTCCTTTGGGGAGCAGGCGAGCCAGTCCAGACAGCAGGTCCACGTCCTTCAGGAGCCTCTCCACATCAGCCAGGTCCTTCAGCAGGGCACCCAGCTGGGACTGGGACAGGGGGGCCACAGGGCCGGCCTGCTCCGCATGAAGCTACAGAGTCACACTTTGGTCACTTAAAATAACATTTAAAAACCAATACAATGTTTTTTTTTCCTTGGAGAAGAATTACTTTGTTCCGTTACTTTTAACATGATGCAAAAATCTATATTATTCATCTGTTACATTTAAATTGTTTTGTAAGGGTTTCTTTTACTCAATAAAATCAGGACAATCAGGGATTGCAGACTGATTTCTTCAGCCATTCCATAAGCCTGTCACTTTCTTAAATAAAACTGTGTGTCACACAAAAACATTGATTTGTGGACTGAGCATCTATTGAGGTCAGAAAACTCCAAAGCATTTCCCTTCACACAAACAGAAAACAGAGCAGCTTTTTATCCAGACAGCAAGATGTTTCCTCTTTGCTTTACAGAAATGGCCACCTGCTGCCTTCTGTACACAAAGCTATTAAGTCCCAGATAGCACACCATGGTAATTCAACGTTGAATTATAGTCAGAATGGTTGAGGTCAACAACTGACGATGGATCAACCATCAAATAATCATCCAGTTCTTGCCAGTTAACCAATGATGAGAAGATGTCATTGAATCCATGTTGTTTTGTGGTTGAATTCTATTGTTTGAAATGCCAACATCTAATCCAGTGTTTTTCCAACACTGGCCTCAGGCACACTGACCTGCAGGTTTTAGGTATTTCCCTAAGTCAGCACACAGGATTTCAATTGATGGCTGATTAACAGGGTTTTGCAGAATTGAAAACAGGCAGATAGGTTTGACTTATGGACCAGGGTTGGGAAAAACTGAAAATCAATTTTGAATTAAAATATGCTGTTTGTCACAACCCTACCCACATCTACCCTCCCTTTTCTCCCCTCCCCCCCTTTGCCACTGCCTCCTTGTACTCCTCCCCAACCTCCCCTCCTTTTCATCCTTCCCCCGCCCTCCATTTTTTAATCCTGCCCACCACTTTAGGCCAAAGTATGAAATCCTATGAGATTTTGTGGGATTTCAGTTTTTGAAAGTAGGACGGGGCTGATTGTTTGGGCTGGGAGGGCATGTGGTGGACAAGGATGTTGAGGACTGGCTGCTGCAGGTGGGCTTTAAATCACTTGTTTTTTATTATGATGTGCTTACTGATTTACTTACATGTGCCTCTATTCTACAACAGCTGACTCAGATGATTGTATGACCTTCTGCACTCATCAAGAACTGCAGAAGACTGTTAATCACCCACAGATTCAATCCAGGTGTGACAGAAGAGAAACACCTGAAACATGTAAGGCAGGTGAGGAGAAACCTGGTAACGACTGATTCAGTCTGTTGATTCTTGGATTGGTATCAGCATATGGACATTTTTGAATGAATTTAATCAATTGTTTATTTGGACATGTTTGTGGTTAATGGAAGTTTGAACCTGTTATTTAATGAAAGTTTATCCTGTAAATATTGTAAATAATTTTTCCAGCTGCAGTACAAATCACCTTTTGCTCTATTTTTCTGTTTCTGTGTTAAATCAACCCTGGTCCTCCTTGAGTTTTTATCTTTAGATCTTGTGATAAACACTTATTTATTTTTTAAATATTGATCGCCTCATTTTAACATGAGTTCAGCATCATAAATGCTATGCTATGCTGCAGCTTGATGGGTAAATGTAATATATGTCAACTAACATTAAGACAAATATTAATGAATATTCATTAGCATGTACTTAATAGCTTAACTGAGTGTACATGGAGAACTGTATAGTTTTTGTTCTCAGACCTATAACCAGTACACTATTTAATATTTCAATGACTTTCAAAATTTTTGAAATGTTTATCATCTTTCTATCCGGCGCCTTTCTCACTCTTAAATTTATGTTTTTCAGCCCCTGCTCTGCAATTTGACCCAAAGCTGGCTGTCGAGGAAACTGTCATGAAGTGGCTTCATTATGCGCCAGAACAGGAGGAAGGCATCAAGGTACCAAAGTGACGCCAACCAGAGTCAAACTTGTGTTACTCCAACTTGTACTGTTTCCCTGGTTCATACAGTACAAAGCTTAACCTCATGGACTCTGTTCTTCCATGGACAATAGACTGTTCTGACAGTCAAAATATGTTTACAGATCTATCCCTGTTTTCTTAAGTAATGTAATATTAGTACCATGTTATTTTTGAAGCTTGTGTACACACGTCGTTGGAAATAAGATGATAAATTATCTTATCTATGTAAGATAATTATGAACGAAATAATACCCATGATCTTCCAATAAAATTGTTTAACACCAGTTGTGGTGGCCATTTATGTAATGTTTGCAACTTGTAATTTCTACTAATTTAGTTTTCTACTTTTGGAAGTTTAGAATTTATTTAAGTTAAGTTTAGATCCACAATCTGTAGTTAATTTGTATATTTGAATTGATTATGTTGGTAATTGGTTAGACCCTCCCATTAATTTAAGTAATTAAAACACACCGGGTCCTGAGTGGAGGGATGGTTTGGCAAATGTTTGGTGTGTGGATGGGAGGTTTTGTAAATGATTTTTTGACCACNTAATCCTCTGATTCTTTTGGATTTTATCTCAAAAGAAGCTGGAAAATTGGTTGCAGGCTGTATTAGATTGAAATTCAGCCAAAAATGTCATAGGAGGGTTTGTGAGCCTGTCAAGTGTTGCAAATAAAGCTCGAGCATCCTAGCTTATATATGGCATCCATGTTTCAGCTGTTTATTCCATCATGGCTTCTTTATCTGATGTTTTCCTCTGCACCATTGGTTGGTTACAGAAAGATTTCATAATAAAGAACTTTCCCATGAAACCTAACTAGATAAAATGAACTGCAATAAACAAACATCAAAATTTCAGTTATTTGGAGTGGAATGTTAGCACGCTTATGCTTGGACTATCTTTTAAATCATGTCATGTGTTTGTTCAGATGAAACCATCTTGATCCAATCCTGCGTGATATTCCAGTTACAGATGAACAGAAGGAAGTTCCAGAGGTCATGAGTATGCAGTTACCTGGTATCAGTGTGATGCAGTAACACTGACTCACCTCTTGGAGGTTCACTGAGCTGTTGAGCAGCGTGCTTGCTGTGGAGTTGGAGAGGGAAAGATTCCTGACCAAGAACTGCTGGAAACCTTCCTGGTTCTTCAACACAGCAGCCAGTGGGAAGCCTTCACACACACCCCAACACACATGTTAAAGCTGAGCTTCCTGTACAAGTTATTAATAAGCATTGGTATATGGCATTTTTAAACGAATGTGTTCAATAGGACAGACAGGTCATGTTTGATCCATTTCTGTCTTCTGTCTACATTCTGTATGAGGAAAGTTTTCTCCCATTATTTGAGCGCACACATTTTCAGTTTTAAAGCAGGATTACATGCCTTTCTTCTCAAAACTTTTAATACTTTTGCTTACATTACATTTTCTCCTCGTGCTCTTGCAGAACTCTTTGCTTGCCTTTGGAACAAAAATGCACTGTCACCTGTCAACCTCTTAGCCAATATAATGAAAGTGTTGTACTGGTTTTCCTTCTAGTGGGTGTGTGGCTAGAACGAAAGTAACTTCTAGATTGGCTACTATCAATTGTAGTAACCTGCGCCACCCACTGGATGTAGGGAGAAACAACAACCGCAGCTTTCTGCTCCATGTTACACTAAATATCCACCAGCAGTGTGCTGCTGATCACCAACAGCCTTTTGATCAACCATGTTACATCATAGTATGTATGTATGTATGTATGTATGGATGGATGGATGGATGGATGGATGGATGGATGGATGGATGGATGCGTCAACCCTTGAACCCATTGGGGGTTTCATCTTCAGTGAGGGATGCCATCAGGCTGAAGCAGGAGTCCTGTCAGGCCTTTTTGACCTGTGGGACCCCAGAAGCAGCTGATGGGTACAGGCAGTCCAAATGGCATGAGGCTCGGGAGGTTGTTGAGGCAAAAACTCGGGTGTGGGAGGAGTTCGGACAGGCCATGGAGAAAGACTTCAGCACGGCTTTGAGGTGATTCTGGTCCACCATCCGGCATCTTAGGAGAGGGAAGCA
>NW_006800638.1:0-2092 GCF_000485575.1 Poecilia formosa | reverse complement strand
ATACCCGACCCTGGATAAGTGGAAGAAGATGGATGGATGGAGCAGAAAGCTGAGGTTGTTGTTTCTCCCTACAACAATAGTCAGTAGCCACACTCCCCCTTACACAGGTACACCCTCTAGAAGGAAACAAATGCACCCAGTACAACACTTTCACTCCAATGGCTGAGTTTGCCAGGTGATTGTGCATTTTTGTTTCAAAAACAAGCAGGAGGTTTTGTAAGCGATCAGAGTTCTCCAAGAGCACAAGAACAAAAGGCTTGAGTATAAACATACACGTTTTGAGAAGAAAGACATGAAGTCCTGCTTTCAAAATGAAAATGTAAGCAAAGTATTAAAAGTTTTGAGAACAAAAGACATGTAATCCTGCTTTTAGACTTAAAATGTGTGCTCTCGCATTATTGCTGAAAAATCCCCCATAACTCTGAGCCTCAGCTCTCCTGGAGGTTTCTTTCCATTAGTGACTTGATATAATCTGCTGGGTTTCCTTAGAAAGAAGATGTGTTTTATCCATTTTAATTATAAACTCAACTTGACTGAGTTGATTGATAATCAGAATAATTTGGAACATAATTGAAATGCTTTTCTTTTTGCAAAGGGCCTTGAGATGATGTGTTGTGAAATGCTGCTATAGAAATAAACTGAATAGAATTGAATTTAGAGAATAGAGAACTGACTGAGATTATGTTTCACCATTACAGAACATGATTTTAATGAATGTTAAGATACAAAGACTAGACAGATCAATTTTAATACATATTACGTGTTTATAGTTTTTACATTTCTAGCTAAGTAGTTGTCCATAATGTACTGAAAGGTCTCTGCGTTAACTCAAATGCTGCTTTAAAAGCCACATTTAGTCTGTTCTGCTCAGACAGTTTATAATGACATGATGTGATTCATTTAATCTGATCTAATCAGTCAACTGGGATTGCCCTTGAACCATAACATAGGGTTATGTTAGAGGTCAGATGTCAGAGGTCTGTAGGGTTTTCAGACATGTAGAAACAGCAATTTTTGACATCTTCAAAGTATTATTACTTTTTAGGACAGATATTTGTTTTTACTTGGAATGTATGAACTCAGTAACTTCATACTTTCACTAATGTGAAAGTATGAAGTTACTGAGTTCAACCAAGTACAGAGATGGCAAATTAGCCTTTGGCTAGATAACCTTTGTACAAAACAACAATGGTTGCTTTGTTTTATCATGCAACATTGATTACTGTGCTGTCCTTGATTAAATAAACTTAAATAACTAAACCTAGTGAGTAACAGTGGTTATTTTATTTTATTTTTGTCCTTGTGTTTGTCTTTGTCCTGAACAAAGGGATTACTAGAGCTCCAGCTGCTATTCTGCTGTGTATAGACTTTAGATAAATGGTACTGATGTTTACACAGTTAATTTGCTAATTTTAGTTCTTCTGACAAACACCGGATATGTCCAATATGCTTGTATCATATTGCGTATGAGGGCCAGAGGTAAGGCAAAGGCAGCAGGTGAAAATCAGTCTGTTCCTTCAGGGAAGAAAACTCCAAGAAGATTATCAATCAGCTGGATCAGTCTGGTGGCCACATCTGGTGTCTGAACAGCTGGACCTGTTAGTGTGGTTTGGTGAGCTTAGTTACCATGCTCCGTGTGAAGCTGAGGGAATCTGGAGTAAACACCACCACAGGTGAAAACCACCTACTATTGTGGTTACACATTGAGTCATGAGATTCAGCAACATCAACAGTAATGATAGCCGAGTCACCAAGACAACATCAGTCACACGGAGAAGCTGGATTTCCAGCTGACTAGCCAGTTAGAAACAAAAACCTATTTTTTTCTGGTCAGTGAATGCACCATACCTAAGAGTTAGACTGAGGACCATGTGGTTGTTAGCTCTAGCTGAGAAAGCAGAGGACGTCTCTTAGAACAGGGGATGGAGTGACTACGGGTTAGAGCCCAGATGTGACTGAAGGCTGAATGCATTCCAGCAAATCTGTTTTCTTTAATCCTTTTGACTTTTGTCATGGAACATACTGGACTGACTGACAGCTGCTAAACACTACATGGCTCTAGTGTTTAGAACAGGGGTCACCAACTCCAGTC
>NW_006800637.1:161840-198729 GCF_000485575.1 Poecilia formosa | reverse complement strand
CTGATCCTGATCCATTCGGATCCTGAACCAACATTCCAGTTCCATGTCTGGAACTGGAAGACATTCCTGAGTTCCAGTTAAATGTTTATTAAAATTTAAAGTTTATTCGTCTTGTATTATGATGCCAATATTATTACATTAGTTGAAAATGATTTCAAAATGATAATTATATTATTATTCCAATAACTTCTGGGAGAATGTATCCAGCATCATTAGTTTTTGATAAAGATGATCAGTAAAGAAATAAACAGATTGAAGTTCTGCAGGAAGAACCGTATCAGGAAACCATCTAGAACCCGAACACGAAATCCTCCAGAAATCCAACCATCTGCAGCCTTCATGTTTCCTGATCGTCTGCTGCCTCCATCCCGACTTTAAGGAGTTTCTTTTCCTCCAGTTTAAGAAATCTAAAGTTTGGAAAGTTGACCTGCAGCGGCTGACGAACTGCCTCTATTACCTCATGAAAGACAATTAAAAGTGTCTGTCACCCGTTAATGCTGCAGCTAATTGGTTTGAGCTAAACTAATAAAATAATTATTTCCAGGCTGCAGGAGATCAATGAGAGGAGCTGAGCTAATTTAACCTGGAAAGCTTTTATTTTGGCGAGCCAACACTCCAGTTTGTCTCTAGGAGAAACGAGACGAGAAGTTTTATTAGACCAGGAGGAAGTTTTAAACAAATAAACCTGAATTATTCAGGAACTCTTCAAACAGAAACAACCAGACATGAAAGAAACACTCCAGCTGAAGTTAGAATAATAAAATGAAATATGCTAAACTCAGACAGAAAATGAAAGAAGAAAAAAACTTTGAAGTTTGAAACATTTAAGTATTCTGAAAAGTTTCTGCCAGAAAACATGGAAAACAACCAGAGAGCAGAGCCACTTCTGCCCCGCTGGGGTAAAATAAGGGTTAGAGACGCCAAACAGAGCTTTTATTAATATGGGTTCATTATTTTGAAAGGGAATCAAAGTAAAAAAATGTATTTCTATTTTCACATTTTCAAAAAAAGTGAATCGTCGAACTTCTGCAAATGGAAAAAAAAACTTTATCCTGCAGAATTAAGCTAAGTGAGCTTTTCTGCAAATATGAAATATGGAAGAAAACATAAAATAAAGAAAAATATGTTTCTGGTACGTCTGTAAATCTGACGCGCAGCTACATCAATGAAGCCGCTTCTCTTTTCCCACCGGGGCTTAATTTCTGCTTCTAAACGATCTGATTGGATGCTGGAAAAGACTGTTGTTGTGTTCAAGTTGTGCTAAACGGAGTTAGCTTAGCAGCGAAGCCATGCTAGCCTAAAATAGCATCTCAATGCTAAAGATGTAGCAGCTAAAGCTAATGTCGGCGTCCACAGTCCACGTTTCTAAAGAAGCTCCATGAACAACTTTGCATTAATCTGATGGTTTAATGATTGAAATAAAAGATTAAAAATAACAAGTTTAATAATTTAAAAACGTTTTTTGATTGAAAATGTTGTTTTGTTGATATGTATGAAAAATACATAACTTTTGCATGTGTGATTTTTGCTCTAAAACACTATAAATGAGTGAATGAAGGTTTTCTAATGCAGGATGAACTGAGATTCTCTCACATGACATCACTGCATCCCTGGGTCCTGATTGGACAGTTTGTCCCGGTCAGGAACCAACATGGCTGCTGCAGACGTTGTAACGTTAACCATGTTTTGTTTCCGTTTGGCTGTTCTCTAGAAACTTGTTATTTTTGGAGATGAAATGCAGCCAAGAAGAAAAACAGCCGGAGTCTAAAAGCCTGTGAAGTGGCAGGACGTGCAAAATGAAGCTCTGTAATCGGCAGGCCTCCCTCTGGACTCCGTTATGTAATGTACACAAAGATCTTCAAAGTGTGAAAGTAAGCTCACTAAAAAAAATAAAGAAAAACTGCTCCCAGAAAGCTTCAAGAGGCATTTGTTAAACTTTCAGATGTGAGTCAGGAAACAAAACCATCAATTATTTAAAACGTTGATTAAAATTCAAGTCTTGAAGTTATAAATTCAGAGTGAAGATTAAAAGTTTCTTCAGTCTGGTTTTCTCATTCCATCATCTGCAGCTCAGCTTCTGGACACAAACAAAACAGCTGCAGGAGAAGAAGAAGAAGAAGAAGAAGAAGAAGAAGAAGAAGAAGAAGAAGAAGAAGAAGAAACTCCTTCATTTCAGTTGGAAACTATTTGTAGTTTCTAATATTGTGTTTATACCTGAACTAAAATAAAAAGCATCTTTCTAACACCAACATGGCAGAGTCTGTCATTTGGATGTTTTATGGTTCAAACTGAATGTTTATATTATGTTATGTTATGTTTGAAGGTCAAAGTGAAGCTGATGAACTTTATGATGAAGAAAAGAGAAATGGGGCTTAACTACATCTGATCAGACGACTGGAATATTAACGACGTTCTGATTGAACAGAATCAGAACTGAAACTAAAGATTTTGTGATCTGGTCTCTGATTGGCCTGAAAATAGATTTTATTTCAGCTGCACATGAGATAAAGGCTTAAAGATGAAACTTAGACATTATGTCATGGAATAGCTTGTAGATACTTCAGGTGGACGAGGCAGTTTGTCAAACTAAATGTTTCAGATCGATAAAATGTAAATATAAACAAAAAGCTGTTTAAAATCCTCATTCCATGCATTTAATAAAAAGGTTTCGCTCCGTGATGCTCTCAGCTCGTCGTCTCTGTGGATCTGAAGCTTCAGGGAGTTGATGTCGACTCAGACGAGTCAGGAGGAGAAATCTGCAAACTGAAACTCCAAAAGCAACAAACTCCTGAACCCGGTCAGAACCTGCCGCCGCCGCCGCCTGGCATTTGTGTCATCAATCAGAGCGATCCGCTCGGAAACGCAGAAAATGAGCCGATACGTGAAGCCGAGCGGTGATGGATGCCGCCTCGGAGCCTCTGCTCAGGATTAATCCACATTCAGCCGTTTACCGATTATCCTGTTTGCTTCTGCGTCATTATGAGCAATAAAACGCTGGCTGAACAGATTCAAACAGAATCAAACCATAAAACTTCTGATCCTGAAAACATTTTCATCCCAGCAGTTTAACCTGAGGAAGTGGAGAAAACACAGGAAGTGATGAAAGCAGGAAGCAGCTGGAGGTTTTAGTCTGATTTGAAGCAGACCGACCCAAACATGACGCAGTCTGATGCTCCACAAACACAACGGAAACCATGGCAACCGACTCCTTAACCCACCAATCACATGAACTCTAGATTAAACATCTATGGATTCTCTGACAGGTGAATCATTCAGGCACGAAACAGACGCCTAAAGTCCTGGAATGAAACAGCCGGAAACTCCAAACACTCAGCAGCTTCTGGTTAAATTCAAATCACAAAAAGCTTAAAATAGTTTCAGCAGATGTAAAATAAAAGTTAGATACCAAAAGCATCATTCATAAAGAACCTAAACGAGAACCGTTGTGTTTTTGTAGTTTTCAGGATCCAAATCCAGATGAGAGGAAACATCAATGATGATTTTAGGAATGAAAACTTGGAAAATAAAACTCGGTGCTAACAGAGCTAACCGCTAAGAGAGCTAACTGCTAACAGAGCTAACCACTAAGAGAGCTAACTGCTAACAGAGGTAATCACTAAGAGAGCTAACTGCTAACAGAGCTAACCACTAAGAGAGCTAACTGCTAACAGAGCTAACCACTAACAGAACTAATCACTAAAAGAGCTAACCACTAATAGCGCTAACAGAACTAGCAGCTAACTGCTAATAGAGCTAACAGAGTTAACAGAACTAACAGAGCCAGGTGCTAATAGAGCTACCTGCTAATAGAGCTAACACAGCTAACCGCCAACAGAGCTAACTGCTAATAGAGCTAACAGAGCTAACACAGCTAACCGCTAACAGAGCTAACTGCTGCCACAGCTAACAGAGCTAACTGCTAACAGAGCTAACCGCTAATATAACTAACATGCTAACAGAGCTAACAAAACTAACAGAGCTGACACGTTAACAGAGCTAACCACTAACCTAGCTAAGAGCACTAGCAGAGCTAACCACTAATAGAGCTGACAGAGCTAACATAGCTAACCGCCAACAGAGCTAACTACTAACAGAGCTAACCGCTAATAGAACTAACATGCTAACAGAACTAACACAGCTAACATGCTAACAGAGCCCGTCTGAGCTCCTGAGGACAGAAATGATTGTAGAATGACCTCATCACGCGGTTTCATTGCAGAGCATCGGGGTTGTTGATGTGTGACCCCGTGACCCTGGAGCCTCCACCCGCTCCATCCTCCAGAGGAACAGCAGTGAGGATGAATATTTTCTCCAGATGAGCGCTCCGGCTAAACGGCGCGGCTGTAAACCGTAAACAACGCGGACAGGACATCAATATTCATCCGCGGTCCTGTTAATGTCGGAGCGGCTGCTGAAAATTTAATCACGCCTGTTTCGCTCTCCCCGAGTCCATCCGTCATGTCGGCGTCGCCGGCCTGAGCGCTCCGTGAGGCGAGGTGGAGAGAGCTTCTCCCAGGAGGAAGCAGGTTAAAGCCTCGCAGGCCAAATTACCGCCATGATTTCATTTGTGTTGGCGAAGGAGAATCAAACCCGGTCCGGCCCGACCCGGTCCGGCCCGATGACAGAAAACAACGCACTGCCGTGAATTTACAAACTCTGCTGTTAGTCCCAACTTTCACTCACCTCACCTAAAGCCAAACATTTCCGCCATGTTGGAGGATTTCTGTGTCTTTACATCCATTTCACTGGATTTCAAACTAAATGTTTTAGTTCGCTGTCTGTCAGTAGAGTCAACATTAACAGCAATCATTTGGAATAATGGAGTTACATTTTTTAAACCTTTATTTTAACTATGTTATTCATTCATTTATAGATGTCACAGTTTCAAACTAAATATTTAGTTTGTGAACATTTATCTTTGTTGTAAATATTAAGCTTAAAACTATTTTATCAGTTAGCCAACTAAATATTTAAAAACCAAACATTCACTAATTTTAACAGTCGCCTCCAGGCATCAGATGTGATGAATGTATCACTGGTTGCACATCATGAAGAACCATTTGGAGATCAATAACTGATAATCAGCTGATTATCTCAGCAGTCAGGATTTCTGCAGAGTTAATATATTTGATAATGTTTGTTTGTTTATGCATCATAAAGTCAATAAACTACAGAGACGTTTCATCAGACATTTGAGTCAGAAACGATAAAAAGTTAAATTTTTGGACTCTATGAACCTAAAGCAGAATAACAGCAACATTTTTTATTTTTACTTATTTTAAATAAAATTAAGTTTTTTATTTATTTATTCACAAATATTATCTCAGGTTTTCCTGATATTCAGCCCTGATGATCCGGTTTTACCTTCTTAGCAGAAGGAAAACTGATGTTTCTACAAATGAAGGATGATAAAGATGATGATGATGACGATGATGATGAAGATGACGATGAAGATGTCAGAGGCGGTGTGATTAGAAAACCAGGAAGATCAGCAGAAAACAGTCAAAGCTGAGCAGAAAATGTGGATAAATAATGAAAAAGTCTTAAAATCGAAGCAAAAAGTTGATCATTTCATTGGTAGTCAGTCAATGAGTCATTTTGGACCATTAGAAACAGACAGAGCAGCAGGATGTTTTAGTCCAGTTCCATGGAAACAGAATAAATGTTTTAAACCTATTAAATCATCAAAGGGGATAATTGTTCTTATTGTTCTTATTGTTCTCTTCTGTCTCAGATTTTCACAGACATGTTGGAACCAGAGAGACGATGCTCCGGGTCGAACATCTGATTCCTGCAGATGCAGATAATTTAACCCTGGAGGTGATGAGGGAACCTTTAAAACCTGTAAAACCTTTAAAACCTGTAAAACCTTTAAAACCTGTAAAACCTTTAAAACCTGTAAAACCTTTAAAACCTGTAAAGCCCAGAAAGCTTTGGGATCATTAAAAACCAACATGGGACAGACCACATCCTCACATCCTCACAGGCTGCAGAGCAGATGCGTCTCCTCAGCGACCAGCAGCCACATGAGAGGAAACCACAAACATCCTCGATGGAACATCAGCGACCACATTCCACCCAGTCAGCCTGTTCGCTCTAGATGAACACATGAATGCATGACGTCTGGATCTGAGCCGAGTTGGGAAACCGTTCTGATGCTGCTGCTCACCAACAGGGTTCTGAAGAACCGCACCGTTTGTTCTGGACACCAACAGAATCTGTTTTATGGCTCCGTTGCCTGATGAAATGAAAGTCATTCGATCTTTCTCCGGATGAAACTCTCAGGTTTCCATGGTGACGCCTGCTGAGACCCTCCTCAGGTTTTCCTGTGAAAGCTTTGATCAGAAACCCTGAAACCTGAAAGCCAAACTCAGAACCAGTCCTCTGCAGGTCAGCCTCTGACCAGTGGTGCTTCTCCAAAGCTGAGTTTTCCCAGCAGACCTCGAACACAGCAGCCAAAAGCCATTTTGTTGGTTTTTCTGCGACAGCGAGCGTCTTCGCCAAAACGTTCCCGTCATCCTGGATCAACGCTCAGACCATGCTCAGAGGGTCAGAGGCAGCGGGGGGTCAGGGGGCGATGACACACTTCCTGTTAGAAACCAAGGCGTCTGGAGACTCATGTGACTCTGAACGTTTCACCTGCAGAAGGTGAGAATCGTCTGATTCCAGTTCTGAACGCGACCGGGTGAGTTTCCCTGCTGACATGATGCTGATCTTTGACTTGAAATATTTATTAAAACAGGAAGGAGCAGAAAACAGTGAGATGAGTTCATGAATATTAGATTGTGATGCTGTAGGTTCAGATTAACCTCCTCAGTTTACAGGAAGTTAAACTGGCAGAAATCCTTGAAATGAGGTCAAAGGGTTTTTATGTGACATCATGACATTCACATGAAACAGAAATATGTTTTATGTGACATCATGACATTCACATGAAACAGAAATATGTTTGTTAGAAACTCCAGAGAGCAAAAAATCTAATGCTAGAAGTTTTAATACATATGAACCATAAACCAATGTTCAGTATCTGCAGCTTCCTGTTTGTTTCAGATCATTTGGATAAACTTACATTAAAATGTCCTTTTACTTAAATCTGTCCTGTTTCTGTCTAAACCTACAGAGTTAAATAGTTTTTATAAGAGGATTTGAGTTTTAACTTGAACAGTCAGGGAGGGATTAATGATTTTTAGTCATTTTATTTTGAAATGTCACGTTTTGCCCAACATGTTTGAGGTGAAACGGACATTAGAAAAAAGTTTATAAAGAATTAAACGATTTATGTCAGAAGAATAAAAGCTGCATCCTAATAACTCTGGACTATAAACCGTATTATTTTCAGACAGAACAGAAACATCATCATGTCTCCCTTCGCTAAAAACGAGGCAGCAGCTGAGAGAACCAAACACCTGGACTGGTTGGGCCCAGTTTCCAGCAGAACAACCAGAGCTCCCAGTCTGAACTGGTTTTGTTCCCCTGATGAGTTTAATCAGGGATTGTTGGATCCATAACTGATCCTGCTGCCTGTCAGCCTGATGAACTGAAAGTTTAACGTTTGCACAAAGAGCAGCAGCAGCAGCAGCAGCAGCAGCAGCAGCAGCAGTGCTGCAGCAGCAGCAGTGCTGCAGCCCATTGTGCCTCTGCTGCCTAGTCAAAGCCAACAGATTCATCTCCCATAAAGGCTGAAGAAGCACTAATGAAACATCCCATTACTGAGACAGAGCCCGATTCGGTTTAAAGGCTTTAATCCAATAAAAGGCCCTAATGATGAAGAAGTGACTCTAATCCCCGCAGAGACGGCGGAGCGGATCAGGAGCATCCGGAGCCCGCAGGAACACGGACTGCAGGAGCTGCAACGCAAACTTCAGGACAAGTCCTGATGTCCTCCAGGAAGCAGCAGCAGCATCAGGACAGTCAGTCCGTGTTGCTGCAGCAGCAGCATGAACCCAGAGCACCTCCCCATCCAACCTGGCAACCCGCAGCCCGCAGCCTTACCTGAGCACTCCTTGCCTCTGCCTTTGCACTCCCCGCTCTGCGGCTGGTAGGAAGCCCGAGCCTCCGGCCCGGCCAGCAGCAGCGCCAGCAGCCAGGCGGACGCCAGGCACCGGACTGCCCCGCCCGGGCGCCGGCGGCACCTCCCAGGGCCCGTCAGCATCATGGAGGAGACCCGAACCCCGCAGTCCGCTCGGTTCGGCTCGGCTCAGCAGCCGCACACGCTTCGGCGTAATTCCTGAAGAAACGCGGCTGTCCTGATGGCGCGTCCCGCAAAGAAGGAGCTCCAAATGCGGGAGAGAGGCAGCGGAGCGCCGCTCAGGTCTGAGGCGGAGCAGGAGCGATGATTCCTGCAGGATTCCTGCGGGATTCCGGGTTCAGGAAGCCTCAGAGGCGGTCCGGTCCGGCAGCAGCATCCCCAGTCCGAGCCTCCGCCGCTCAAACTCCGAGTCTCTCACAGCGGATCTGATGTCACACCCGCACAGACCCGCAAACCACCGGGGCGCTCCGGCTGCGCGTCCGCCGCGCGGCAGAGAGGCGGTGAGGGGCGAGACGCGGAGCGCAGAGCGAAGCGGCAGCTGCGACCACAACAAAGAGACCCGGACTGAAGAAGAGGAGGAGGAAGAGCAGGGGAGGCGGGATGGTCACGTGAGAGGATGCAACACTCCCACACACCTCCACGCCTCTTCACGCGCACGCACACCTTACACACACAGCCAGCAGACTGCTGCAAACCGGAGGAGGAGAAGAAGAAGAAGAAGAAGAAGAAGAAGAAGAAGAAGAAGAAGAAGAAGAAGTGTCGGAAACAGCGGAAGGTCAAAGTTCAAAAAGTTCAAGATTCATTTACTGATTTTCATCAAGAAATATAAAATAAAAAAACAGTGAGAACAGGGCTGAAAAGATTAATAGATTATTATTTATTATTATTTATCAGCCAATTTAGTGATGAAATAAAACAACTGTTGGTAGAATCTATAGAGAAACATAAAAAATGACAAAATGATTCATTTCTCCTGATTTTTGTTGCTTGTTTTGATTTTGACTTTTTTCCTGTAAGAATTAAAATGTTTTCTAATTTAAATTTAATTTTTTAGTTTTTCTTTTGCATTTTTATATTTAGTCTGGTGTAACATAATAATGCATCATTTTAACATCTAAAGTTTTCTTTTCAAAGCAACATTTGAGAAAAAAAAATCAAAAATACTTTATTGATCCAAAAGGGAAATGAAATGAACTGAAAGTTTCTTTAGGATAAAACATGAAACGTTCTGAGTTTTCATATCTGTGGAAACAACCAGGAGAATAAAAGGTTATAAAGAAACTTCACGAAGAAAGATGTCAGCTGCTTCAGTTCAGCATAATTGGAAACTAAAATGAAGCAACTGGAGAAAATCCCAGTGAAGAAGCTCAAACCTCCAGTTTATCCTCGTTGTTCTCCACCGGTTCTGGTCCAGCGTTCGTCTCTCTGTCTCTGCGCTCCGTCTATAAACCGCCCGGCTCCACTCATTAAGGCCCCCGGCAGCGTTTCCCAGCCGGGTCGTCTGTGGGGCCGTTGGACCCGGCCGGTTCCACCTGGGCAGCCGTAGCGGTTCTCCTGGGGGCCGTCGCTGCCTGCAGGCGGAGGAGTGAAGGCATCGCGCCGTAAATCACCGCAGAACTCCAGCGGTTTGTTCCAGGTTAAAAACACTTTAAAGGGGCAGGAAAAGCGACTTGTTTTAGCTTCACATCATGTTATGATGTTATTAACTCATCAAAAACAAACCTGGAGTTTTGCTTTCATTCTTTCATGCATGTTTGAGAAATCCTTTAATCTCCATGGCAACCATTCAGCTGTTTAAACGCCTGGTTGGACCTAGCCCCGCCTTCGAGGTGAAGCTCCTCCTTCAGCTGCAGTTTCCAAACTTCCACCTCACAGAGCTGCCCTCTGTGTCGCCTTCACTCAGCTCCTTCAGACTAGCCAGCAGCAATTAGCAACAGCTGCTGAGCCCATTATAGGAGCCACTGCTCAGTGCAGCGCTGGTGAAAACGCTGTAAAGGGTTAATAAAGGAGCCATGTTGGGATGACTTCCTGAAGCTTCTTAAAGAGACAGAGGCCCAATTTCAAGGTGTTAAATTACATCAAATTTCTCTTAAGTCATATTTGATATATGTTGCATTTTTATAAGAACTAAAGGAAACATAGTTAATTAATTATTCTTTAAAATGACACTATGTGGCTAGAAAACATAAATCTGCCCCTTTAATGATTTATTTCAGGTCAGTCTGACACCAGAACTCTACAAAATGAATCAGTTAGTATTTGGGCATAACGACCTTCTTTACATCTAAAGAAGGTCCACTGATACTGCTGTACGGGGGAGGCTGCGTCATGCCGTGGGGAGGCTGCATCATGCTGTATGGGCGAGGCTGCATCATGCTGTACGGGGGAGGATGCATCATGCTGTGGGGTTGATGCATCATGCTGTACGGGGGAGGATGCATCATGCTGTGGGGTTGATGCACTTCTTAAAGTAAAGTATTTTTGAAATTTTTAATGGATCCAAAGCAATAATTTCACTGCGATGAAATGAAAGATCCTCTGACCAGGAAGAGCTTCTCCTCTCTCTGCTCTTTCTGCTAAACTTTTCTGTCCTGCAGCCTGATGAATAATTTGAAGCTGGTTAGTTAAAGTAGGTCAGTCCTCAGACTGCCGGTCCTGCTGGACCCGATGCTCAGAGGAAATCACGTCCTGCTGATCCCGGCGCCGCTCTGACTCTTCTGCTCCTTAGCTCACTCATGACTGGACACAAAGCAGAGGAGTTCACATCTTCAGAAACCTGCAGGTTCCTGAAACATGTTGAAAAGTGAAGTCTGCAGCTTTCTGGATGTAAAAAAGTTCTTCATAAATAACTAATTTACAAAAGGCTTTTAGGAAAATCAGAGAAAATGTTGTGATCCGTCACAAAGTGGACGACAGAGAAAATCATAAGTTAGCAGAACTTTAATTTGACCCAGGAAGTAACAAGTAACTGCAGCTACAGATGCAGTTATTTAATTACCCAACACTCATCCACACAGAAACAAGCAGCAAAGTAGGAAAGAAAGAAACCAACAAAGAAAGAACAATAGAAAAACTTTGACAGGTTTTTGTTGCCGTCAGGATTAAACCGGATCACGGATCTTCCCTGAATCCCAGGCAGTTGCAGCCAAACCTTCCTGATCCTGTTTCTGATCATGTGGTTTATTAAAGGACGTCTTCCTGCCACATTTCTTTAAGTCTGGAATATTCTCTAATCTGGAATATTCTGTCATCCCTAAAAGTTCAGTAATTTCTCTCTGAGCTTCTGTTCGTCTCTGTGGGTTTTTATTCTCATCTGATATGATTTCACATATCTGACACCCAGACAAGTTATTAACAGAAACTATAAACTTTTACTCATCGCTGGATTTCATTCAGTTTTTTAGACGACGGCTTTTTACTTCAGCTGGAGTAAAACTGGTTGAAGTACCGTGGAGCCCTGGTGTGGCGGGTTTGGACCACCTGCAGATCCCAACACCATAAATACTTCAAACCTCCTCTAAGATGCTGATAACTGCCTGTTTTAACAGTTCAAACACTAAATATACCAAATATCCATCAGTATAAGAAACCAGCTTAGCGCTAACGCAGAAGCTAACATCTCCAGCCTTCCTCATCTTCTCTCCACCAGCAGCTCGTTCAGTAGCATTGCTCCACTTTGTTTCCAGTAGGTATTAGATATCTACTAGATATTATTAAAAATAAAATCTACAAATAGTTGAAATTTCTATGAATCCTGAACCGTGAGAAGCCGAGTTTCCACTCTAATGCTGTTCTTACTTGAGTTAAATTTTTGTACTCAACTGAAAATATTGATCTTTTCCAAACTATCTGCACAAATTCTGCAGAAAAGCAGAAATCTGACGGTTCCTGTCTGACACCGAGACCTCATTCAGACCCGCTGCAGTAACGGACCAGAAGGTGGGGGGGTCTGGGGTCTGCAGCACCCAAATGGAAAGAGGAGGATTGCAAAGCAGCAATGCTGATTTGATTAGGTTCCATTATTGCTATCTGTAATTGGCTTAGAGCGTTTGCTGTGGATTGTGCGGCTCTGAGGTTCTGTCGTCTCGCTGGAGCTTCACTGCTCAGATTAAAGCAGGAAACTCTGCAAACTCCTGAAACTCAGCCTGCTTCTTCCCCAGCGTCAGACACACCTGCTCCAATCAGCTGAGACAAATGAAAAGTTTAACGCCCGTCCTCCCAGCGGTGCAGGGGGCGAGTCCCGGCTGGTTCTGGTTCTGGTTCTGACTGTGGCGTGCAGCCTTTAATTTCCTCCACCATCTGTGGCGGCAGCTCGCCGCTCTGCTGCGGGTTTCAGATAATCCGACGCATCCTGCCGGGCCGCAGGGGTTAACTCTGCTAATCACCAAAACCATCTGAAGGCAGGAATTAGGTTTTAATGAGACGTTTAATCTGAAGGAAGCAGGGGACGGAGCGGCAGGCTGGGTTCGGGTCAGAACCTCCGAGGTTCCGGTCAGAACCTCCGAGGTTCCGGTCAGAACCTGAGCAAACAGTCTGTTCAGAAGTGAGAGGGAAACCTGCAGGTCGGATTAATAATCCAGACAAACGTTGGGATCTGCTTCATCCAGTTCCTCTCAGCATCATAGATGTTTCTGACCTCCAAACGTTTGGTGAGATTCTCCAGGCTTTGGTTCTGCCTGCAGGTTCTGGACTGTGTTTCCAGTCCAGAACCTTAACATTTTCAGAGGAAACGTTCCATCTGACCTGTGAATCACGAACAAGGTTAACAGATTCAGATTAATTTGTTTTTTAGGTTTTTGTCGACAGTTTGTTTCCATTTCTTCAACAGATGGAAACAAAGATCCATTAAACACAGAAAATGGGCTTTAGCTCCAAAAAGATCAGAAGAAGTGCTGCCTTACTGGTTGTGTTATAATAATAACACTGAAGGTTTCGGATGGATTCCCAGTTAAAGGTTTGGTAAAGGATCTGGACTGGGGTCAGTCGATCTGGACAAAGCACCGAGGAATCAGAGTCTGAGCAGAAATGAGTCTGTGACGTTGGCAGACATCCATCCGGCAGTTTGAACGTCTTTCTAAGCAGCAACATGATTCCTGAATGCTGTGACAGCTGACCTGCCTCCTCACTGCTGCAGGAATCTGCCTCAACACCCTGAAGGCAACAGGCTGGGCTTTGGCCTACAGCTCAGAGACAGGAGCCTGGAGAGCGTCCATGTTTCAGCCTGGTGACGGGAGGCCAGGAACCTTTTTCAGACCCCGTCATCAAAGAGAGAACCAGGTCTTCTTCCTCCATTGCTGCTGAAAGGGTCATGAAGTGTTGTACCTGACAGAAGCAGTTTCTGGAGGTCTGGTTGGTCTTTACGGATGATCTGGTTCCTGTGTCTCCAAAGCCAGAGGTGTGTCCATGTTTTATCCTGAAGCCAAACTCCCAGCGGGTCGAACCGCCTCGTCTCACTGACCCGTTTGGCAGATCTCTGGACAAAATCTGACAATGCTGCAAAGCAAAGCAGCGTGTCAGGATCTATAATCTATAATCTATAATTCATACCGAGGAGAAAAGCAGCTGAACATGAAGAGGCGACTCCTCTCTAAAACTATTGGCTCTTAACAGGAAGAATCGCTGCTTGGTTGGTGGTAAAACTCTGAATCAAGCAGAAAACTCTGTGTGTCCTGCCGTCTTGTCCACAACTGATGACAAAATGTAATGATTATTGGATGATTATTGGTGACTGTCTGATGTTTTATGGTGGAGTAAATAAACTGGACTTGATGGTTTGATGCGGATCGGCTGCTCCAGTTTGTCCTGGTGAAGAAGGAGCCGCGTTTAAGAAGAAGATCTGAGAACCAGCATCTGGACTGAGACTCTTGTGTGCTTTAGCTGAGTTCTGCCTTGGAGACGGGAAGCTTCACCAAACGAACGGATCAGAACCGCTCCTGGATTCTTGTCTTTCCAGACGGATCCAACCGGGAGGAGAAGAACGAGCGTCCGGGTTTCACTTCTGGGATATTCTCTGTGTGACGTTGGATCGTTGGGGTTTTTCCTGACATGAGGTCCAGACAGATGTCCAGGCCCGTCCCGTCTCTCCGGTCCTCCACCAGCGCTGCTTTTCCATAATGTTACAAGCAGAAGCTCAGAAAACGACAGATTTCATTTCTCCTCCATCGCCTGAACAATAGTTGGCTGGAAGCTTCAGAATATCTCAGTATTTAGTTTTGCATAATTAAGGACTGCCATAATGTTTTAATAATCCGACCCATCCGCAGTGAAAAGATCATAAACGGAGTCCCTTCATAAAATCTGTCATAAAAAGATAAACGGCCATAAAGAATCGGTTTTTATGTCGGGTCTGTCAGTCTCACATCAACGTGATTCATTCCGGCTGTAAAGAGAAAATAAGGGAACCGAGTCTCTGCAGGCTGAGCTTCAGGAAGCTGTTGGTTCCGGTCGGGTCAGCGGAGCGGGTCTGTTGGTTTCCTCTCTGTTAAAATATCATCTACAGCTGATTGTAGAATATTTAATAGGAAGGAGATTTCATGTCTGGACTGGCTGCTCAGCTGGCGACCCGTCCTGGTACCGTGAGCGACCCATCCTGGTACCGTCCTGGTACCGACCCGTCCTGGTACCGACCTGGTACCGACCCATCCTGGTACCGTGAGCGACCCATCCTGGTACCGTCCTGGTACCGACCCATCCTGGTACTGACCCATCCTGGTACCAATCTGGTACCGTCTTGGTACCGACCCATCCTGGTACCGACCTGGTACCGTCCTGGTACCGACCCATCCTGGTACCGTGAGCGACCCATCCTGGTACCGTCCTGGTACTGACCCATCCTGGTACCGACCCATCCTGGTACCGTGAGCGACCCGTCCTGGTACCGACCTGGTACCGACCCGTTCGTCATTAACGTTGCTCGGACTTCAGACCCCATCGTGTCTCTAAAGTTTCAGGTTAATTTGTTGCTTTAATTAGTTTTTTGTCATAAAGTTGCTGCAAACAGAAAAACGCCTCAAACCCACAAATGATGAAAACCACAAAAATTAAATAAAAATGCCGCATTAGCAGGAAAGAGAGGCGAAAAGGAAAATAAATGTAAAAACTTCCTCTACTGCAGTGTTTAACTAACATGCTGCTGTTTTACAGAGGAGTGAGAGATAAAGTGTAACAAACCTTTTCTTTCTTCCTCTAACATTAAATCTTCGTCTTTACTGAGGGTCTGATTTGTTCTCAGCATAAAACCAGAACCTGCAGCTCATGTCAAAGTCCTGGTCTCGGTTCTACAGACCCGGCTCGGTTCTGCCAGGAGGAATCAGACAATCAGATAATCTAAGAAGCTTGACTTCAGGATAACTTTGTAATCCCAACAGACCTAAAACAGGATTAATGTTTTCTGATTTAACCTGCAGACAGATGGTTGTGTTTTACACAGAAAAGTTGCTTTTAGTTTTGAATTTGTGTATTTTTAGTAAATCACGTGGAGCCGAGTGCAGACTCAGATGATCAGCTGACTGAAACACAGGAGGGACGAATATGAGAGTATTTGTGGAACAACCTGAGCTCCATCAGACAAACCGAGCACATCTCAGGATTTCACAGCGATAATCCATTTCCTGCCTGGATTCATTCGCCTCCAGCCTGAGGAGGAAATCGCTTCTCCCTCCGTCTGTTACAGACGCAGCTAACTGAAAAGTGAAAGCATGAATCCTGCTCAAAACGTTTCATCTCCCTGTCTGGTCACAAAAGGCTGAAAACTCAGTCAAGACGTTTCATCATCCTGCTGCTGGCGGTGAACGGCTGACCTGGTGAACACATGAAGCTTCCTGCACAACCAGCCTCTAATGACGATGATGATGGTGACTGTCAGCTCTGGATGGGTTGTAGAAAACTGAAGGTGAGATGATGAAGGTGAGATGATGAAGGTGAGATGATGAAGGTGAGATGATGAAGGTGAGATGATGAAGATGAGATGATGAAGATGAGATGATGAAGATGAGATGATGAAGGTGAGATGATGAATCTGAGGTTCTTCGTTTCTCATGTTCCCAACACTCAAACTTCAGCTTCTCTTCCTGTCGTTTAACATCCATGTTGGATTTTCAGCCGTTCACCAGAGAAACACCATCAGATCTTCCACTGCAGCTTTCACTAACTTTAATATGTAAAGAAAATGAAAACCGCTTTAACAGTTTGTCTTTTGCAGTAACCTTTACACCAACAGGAATCATTTTTATGAAGCTACATGCTACGTTGACGTCGTTTTTTTATGAACTTTGAATATTTAATTGAAGAAAATGCATCAAACCTGAAAACTAAACTACAGTTGTTCTTTATCGGTTTAAAAGTCTGAGTGAATTTCCTGTTTTAGGCGCCATCAGGTTTCACTGGACCCAGCGGTCTCCTTACGCCTCAGATTCCTCCTGAACGTCACAGAAAACCTGTTTTATTTTGAAAAGACTAAACCACCTCTGGTTTATTCTAAAGGCAGAACTGTTGCTTTGCAGCAGGAGGTCCTGGCAGGTGAAGCTCTGCCTGAACAGGCAGGTATAAATGATGGAACCAACGGTAACGTCTGAACACCAGCTTCATGCCAGGAACGCCTCTAATTTAAATGAACTGAGCCAGAAGGTCATTAAAGGTTACAAAACATGCATCTCTGAGATGAATCTTGCTGATAAAAGTTTTATACCACTGAGGCTCCAGCATGGAGCAGATAACCAAGCTACCATCTGTTTCTGTCAGTAAGGGTGTATTTTTCTCCAGCCGTCCTGAAAACACAACATAATCTCTCTCATCTTTTTCTCTGCACTGGATGAAAAAGTCTTTTCAGAGAAACTGTCAGACCTGCAAGCTTTGACTGTAAACAGAGACCTGAAGGAGGCAGAACTTTGTTTTTACCACATAATCACCAACAACATGTTTTCCCTCCTCCGTCTGGGAGGTCTGGCCATGAAGCAGAGAAAAACACTAATCAACTGTTGACATTATTTTAAAGTGAGTATGTTTCAATTTTCCTGTTGGCCTAAAAGTTGTTTGTGATAAAAACTCATAAATACATCAAAAATTGTACATCTTTATTGTATATTTCAGCTACAGAGGTCGCCATTTTTTCATGCAGGATGCTATAAATGCAGGATCGGTTACAGCGCTCCTGACCTGAGCCTTTAATCAAATCACAGGAAGTCGAGGTCATGGTGGCAAACCACAAACCGTCTGGGTTGAAGCAAACTGCCTCAAAGTTTTCATGAGACGTGAGGAATCTGGTAAAACTAACTGAGTAATCGGCTTATGATCTACTGCTTGCTGTCGCCATTAGCAGGATCTGAAACCGTTAGCTAGATCACCATAAGCATGAGCTAACTCCATTAGCAGAAGCTAACGTGGAATCTAACATTGAGATGATTAATAGATGTTTAAAGTGAATCTTTGTAACATTGTTCTGAGAAAATGTTTTGATTTGGATGCTGATCAATGCTAACTGATGCTAACTGATGCTGATCAATGCTAACTGATGCTAACTGATGCTGACCAATGCTAACTGATGCTAACTGATGCTAACAGCTTCAGTTAGAAACTGGAGCTTTCTGACCTTCAGTGTCTGTGAGGCGACATGGACTGGAGGAGGAAACTAAGTGTAACTTTTCTCTTCATTTTGTTTTTGTTCATATATTTATCAGAAACTGGAGCTTTCTACCTTCCTGTTAGCATTTCCCAGCAGCTCAGTCACATTTTTCTGTTGATTTTCTTCAACTGAATTTTACTTACTGCGCTGAAATGACGGTTCTGGCTCCGGACGGAGCTAGCTCTTAGCATACGCCATCTACCCATGAAGCATTGCAGCATAAACAACATGGTGGAGTCAGTGTTGTTATATTTTATTTAAATGCATAAAAATGAAACAACCTACTGTATTTTGACTGTGTTGTTGTTTAGTTGTCTCTCAAATGAAACCTTTTGCTCCGTTTGAAGCCATGAAGGGAACCGATTCTGATCGGTGTTACTGGATTCATCATCAGCAGCAGGAATCCTGTATTTGTGGGTTATAGGTCATAGGTCAACCTGCCCAGCGTCTCGCTCTGGTTCCTCCTGCTGGTGACATTCGATTGAGCCGCGGATCAGAGAGCCAGTTTACCAGAGCGGCCGGTATTGATCCGGTATTGATCCGATCCGTTATGAAGTCCACTCAGTGTTGACCTGTAGGAGCCGCAGTCGCCCACGCGGCTGTCAGGCGCAGATAAAGGAAGGTAATAACACGGCTGGAGAGCAGAGAGGCCTGAGAGCTGCAGAGAGGCCTGAGAGCTGCAGCGCGGCGATAACCAGAACCAGACGGTTTTATTTACGGCCGGGCTGCTGACCATCTGAACCGAGTCCATCGGGATGAAACGGCCTGTTCAGATACTTTATCTACCAAAGGTTCCTCCTCAGTGAATCCCAACAAACACGATTCAGGCTTTAAACTGCAGGACATTTTAAACAGTTTAAACAGGTAAAAAATATCAGTTTTACTGTCGTTATGATGACATCATAAAGTCAAATCTAAATTTAGATTTTCACAGATGGAAACTGGCCTCAGTCTGCCTGACATTATGTGACCCGTCTGCAGATTGTCTGACCTCTCAGGACTCTGATGTCAGAGTTTTTTCTCCTGCTGTCGGCCATCTGGAAGCGTTGTGAACGGCTGAATATGACGGCATGAGGCAGGTTGTCCTGCACTGTAAATGTCCCAATAAATGCTTCACAGTGTTACAGAGGCTGCAGCTCTGATGCAGCCTGTAAGAAAACAACTGACTGGATGTCAAATCTGAATCCACAGCAGTAAAAATGAAATGAAATCACAAAACTTTACATTTAGTCATCCAGGTGTTTCCACAGCAGGCAGTAATTCCGATTCTGGGATTGTCTGAGAAATCTTTATGGAAAAAGGAATCGGCTTTTTTGTTCTTTGAGGAATTTCTGATCCTTGAAACTAGACTTTAAAAACTCTCCATTTTAAGTCTAAAATGAAGTTTTATTTAAATTATTAAATAATGTTGATGTTTGTTGTTTCAGTTTTCAGGTTGGAGTTTTACTAAAACCAAGTCACACCTGTGAGACGGGTTTATTTCTACAGGTAAACTTTTATATGGAAGATGCACCAGAATGTCTTGAATATTTGGAAATAAATCCAGGTTTTATTTATTCTCCATTTGTATGAAATGTGAACCGGATCAGACGTCTCTGGTGTTTGACAGGCTGGAGGAACCAGGTAGATCCGACCCAAATCCAGGGCAGGAAAACAGCACAAACTGAGCCAATGAATTCATGTCACTTTGCATGAAATCCCATTTCTGTGGTGGCAAAATGCTGCATAATAAATGAGGCTCAGGAGTGTCTCATTAAGACTGAGGCTGATTAAACAAACGTCTGCATTAAAAGTTTTCTCATCAGGCTGAACATCTCAGCCTCTGATGAGAATCTGTTCGGTTGGAGCCGCCTGGCAGTAAATGATGCTGCTGCTGCTGCATCGCTGCAGCATCCCTGCTGCTGCAGCATCCCTGCTGCTGCAGCATCCCTGCTGCCGCAGCCGCCCAAGGACGCGGCGGGGCGACCGCTGTCTGTCTGGATACCAGAACCGAACGGAGGAGGAGAAACTGATGAATCAGGTCAGAACTGTGAGGCTCTGCAGCTGATGTTGATTCATTTAGATTAAAAAACTGTGAAGTCTCGTTGTTTCTCAGCAAATAAACTTCAATGTTCAACTCATAACTTGAAATTATATTAGATTTGTTATTGAGCAGCTGGATTAAGATTAAACCTGATTTAATCTCAGGTTAGTAAACCAGGATATTCAGAGACGGAGCTCAGAGTTTCTGTCTGTCTTGAAGATGCAGCTGGACGGCTCACTGTTGATGATGAAGATGATGAAGATGAATGAACCACAGAACTGTCAGAGACATCGATCACCGATCAATACAGCCAATAAGAGAGTTTACCCCAAACCAGCGAAGACGGACTGGTTGAGCGTCTGGGAGGCAGATTGAGTTTAAAGGAGGAACGAAGGCGACGCTGAGATGAGACGTTTCTGTCTGCAGAGGATCAGAAATGACAGAAATATAACCGAGACAGAGAAACACGCAGGATGCATCTCAAACTGCTTCTTTTCACACACAAATAAAGACAGAAGTGGAGTTTAATGAAGCTGCTCCCGTCGCCGCAGAAGCTTCTGAATAAACCTGGATGTGACATTTAACATCTGAGCCCCTCCTTCCAATAACTGTTAACTGTCAGAGCGGCTCACATGCCGAGTGCTTTTCCCAGGAAGAGGAAAACCTGGGAGAAACGTCAGGCGTGGGAGGACAGCTCCAGCCGGAGCCATTGTTCAGAAGCAGAGCAGCTGCTTTAAAGTCTGAACAAACTGGAAGATCACGCTGAGCAACGTCTGAACGATGATGAGCTTCAGAGCGCCATGACATCCTGTCAGCTTCCCTCAGTCAGAGAACATCCTGCATCCTGATGTTCATCCAGCAGGAGGCAGACAGACACCGGATCCACCAAGAACCAGACAGGAACCACAAAACCTCCTGATTCCTGCTCCAAAAGCAGCCGAGTGTCTCCAGTAAATGTTGGTTTCTCTGGAGTCTCACAGCGTAAAACGCAACAAGTATAAAACTATCAGACCCATCCACGTCCGTCTGAGTTTATTCATGGTTTATCTGAGGGAGGATGCAGTTTATCTGCAGAACGATTGTTTCTGTGGCCTCCAGTGTGAGGGTATAAAAAGAAAAATAATGTTGAGTTTCCTATCTATCTATCTATCTATCTATCTATCTATCTATCTATCTATCTATCTATCTATCTATCTATCTATCTATCTATCGTTTGATTCAGGTGAAATTCCCCCAGTTAACCAGCAGGAGGCGCTGTTGGTTTGCTCTTTGCGCTCATATCGTGATTTCAGCAGGAAAAGAAGCAGGAAGCCATTTTCAGACTTTCTGAAACTGTTAGTGATGAAGTCCAGAGACCAAAGAATCAAGAACTACAGCGAGTTATGATTTATTACAGAGGAATTATTAAACATTATCATGTAAATTTCAGTGTATTTTACCGTTGTTCTGCTGTCAGGTTGTTCTTTCTACAGCTGTCAGAATATTGGAGCTTTTCATCCATTAATTCACACAGAGCTGCAGGAGGTGAAAGACATTTTCAACCCACTCACGTCTTTTCTAAGTCAGGAGTTCCTGAAAGCTGCAGGAAGCTGAGCATAAATCCAAAAACATTCACAGAACAAGAAGCTGGAGGAGGGAAGGTGACATGAGATGTGGAGCTTATCTGGGAGGAAACAAACAGCAGAAGGTGGATTTATTCTGAATCAGCTCAGTAAAATCTGCTTTAAGTTTCTTTGTGTTTCAGTGATCTGAAACGTGCGTCGTGCTGGTTTGATCCCTGCTTTAAAACGGCCCCAGCAGGACGAGTTCAACTGCTAATTAAAGAGTCAAAAATCCATCAAATCAGCCAGAAACCCTGGAAGCTGAGCAGGGATTGCAGCAGTTAGTCTGAAGTTACTTCATCCATGTTCATCCAGCTGCAGGCTGGGATTCCTGCAGATCTTTGGAAAATCCGCTGAAGCTTCCTGACGGGGCTGAGCATCAAAATAAATCTGGACCTGCTGGTTCACAGAAACATCTTCATCACACATGCAGCTTGCACCAAATATTCAACTGCAGCCACATGAACTGTCTGAAAATTAGTTTTGTACTTTTGAAGCAAAGATGGAAATGAGATCAAACAGCCAGACGACTAACAGGAAGTTGGTGCTGAAGCCTTTTCCTGCCTGGATGAGGTCAGAGTTCAGCTTCTCAGAATGAACTGAAAGGGAGAAAATCAGCCAGCTGTTTTTAATGCTGTAGATTTTACAGTCATTTGAAGCTGGTTCATAATTGGTTTTAATGATTTTTCATGAGAATCTATTTTTCTGCAGTTTGAGGTGAAGCAGAAATGGAACAGAATCCTCACAGCAACAAGATGGCCTCCATGTTTGGCAGCAAACATGGAGGACGCTCAAGCAGGAAGAGGTTGGAACAAACTGTAGCTCCACTTCCTGTCATGTAGATTTCATCACATCCACGGGATTAAAGAGGAGAAAGTTGATGAAGCTGTGAAGCAGAAAGGAAAAGTTCTGCCTGCGGTGAACTGGGTCATCCAGAACCGTCATCTGGTTCTCTAATTATTCCCTCTGTTTTCCTCTCAGTTCATGTCGACTCCAGGTTTCCTCAGTTCCCTTCATCCGACTTCTCAGTGACGGATCAGTGAATCGTTTGAACGGTTTGAGCAGATCAAACTGGTTTACATGTTGGGTTCCCACAGCGGGCCGAACCGAGCCGACGTTTCAGAGCATCAACGCGTCTGAGAACCAAAGGAAACATCCAACAGAACTGATCAGAAATCAGATTAGGGAGATAAAAACTGACTTTTAAATCTGTTTTTAGCTGCATCTCAGTGAAAACTACAAACCACAGTTTGATTTTTCACTCAGGAGGTTTATCAGTTCATATTCCTGTCCAAAAAAACACCAAAAGCCTTTTTCTAATAACTATTTTTCCTTTTTTCCACAGCAACGCTCCTCAGATTATTTAATCTGATTAATATTAATATATAACTGGATCAATAACTGGGCTGATCTGAAGCTTCTGGTCACAAACGTCTTTACAGGAAACGGAAGAGTTTCATTTAGCCGGATGTGCTGTTAGGTGGCGCCACCTTGTGGACATGTGGAAAATCACTGTTCATCAAGCAAAACAGCCCATTTTCACAACAAATCTGGTCTAGAGGTGTTTCACAAACACCAAATAAACAAATGGGAGAGAAGTAGAAAAAAAAAGAGAGGAAAAGTGATCAGTTTGTCCTTCAGCAGCCAAACAGGATAAACTACAGAGAGAGATCATCGTTACAGGTTTATCCTAAACATCTTCAAAGTAGATCAAACTAATGCCATTTTAGAAAATAAAGTTAAAGTTTTTATACATTTTCTCTGGTTAGGTAAAGGACACAAGGTTGTACCTCCTGCAATAAAATATATCTTACAGTTTTATGGTTAAATCAGAATAATTTGCTTCAGCAGTGGCTGATTCCTCCTGATGTTACAGCAGCAGAACCAGAACCTGGTTCTGAAATGAGGCTCTGCTGTTCTGGAGGTGATTCTCAGTTAAACCCAGAAGCTCTAATCCTGTTGTTGACGTGTGTTTGGGGCGTTGCCTGCTGCATTATGGGTATTTAACAGGACTTTCTTGGATTTACTGATTGATTTTTATTCCAACAGTAAATCATAACTAAAAGACCAAATGATCAGATCAAAGAATCTAAAATAATCTTGACCTGTTTCAGACAGGATGACAGAAAAAACTCCCGGTGTTGCTCAGTCTGGGATCAAACGCCCTGCAGCCTTTATTTAGGAATGACTAACAGGAAGTGATGAAACATCTGGAGGTGGCGTAACCTTCCTGCTGCGTCTCTGACTCAGTTTGACCCGAGAACATTGTCCAGGTTTGATTCTTCAGGTTCGTCTCCCTGCAGGCGCCTCATCAGACGGACCAGCAGACGTTGGATCAATTTAATGTTGACAACCAGACAGTCGAGGCTTCATGTGAGCCGGTTACTTACCGCGCCGGACCGACACCGGACCGACCCGGCACAGCAGCAGGAGCTCAGGCTGATGTTGATGTTGTGGGCTGGGTGAGGAGATGAGGGTGAGGAGATGAGGGTGAGGAGATGAGGGTGAGGAGATCCGGATGAGGAGATGAGGATGAGGAGATGAGGGTGAGGAGATGAGGGTGAGGAGATCCGGATGAGGAGATGAGGGTGAGGAGATCCGGATGAGGAGATGAGGGTGAGGAGATCAGGAGCTTTACTGTTTCTCCACACGGCCCTGACTCATCATCCTGAAGGCAGGAGAAGCAGCCAGTTTGGTTTAACTCAGTTTGGTTTCTGGAGCTTTTAGTTTGAAATTAAAGAACCTGTTGAGCTCAGAAAACAATCATTGAAACTTTTTCTGTGTTTCTCCTTCATCTGCTGCTTCCACAGAGTCGGAACCTGAAGTTTCTCTGGACTGTTTGGTGATTTAAGGTCCATCTAGAATCAACCTCACAGCTGCTTACATGAGCATAAAACCCATCAGAGTAAAACAGAAAATGTTTTTGATCATGAAGTTTTATTTCCAACATGACATTTGAAATGTCTGCCTGTTTCCACTGATTGGTTTGGTTCCTCCGTTGTAAAAGGAACAGTTATAATTGTACAGCACATGCCATCGACTGGTGGGCAGAAAACGTCGCTGCTGCAACAAAACCAGTCATACTGTGTTTTATATCTGTCATCATTATGATGCATCGTTTGGCCAAGAGGCAGTGGGATCACCCTCCTGAAAACGGCAAACAAAATTAGGAACCGCTCGGTGAAGGGCTGCACCTAAAGACTAATCAATTATTCTAACAATAAATTGTATAAAATTGGCACGTTAGCCATTTTATGCAGTATTAGAGAGGCAGGTAGCTCGTTTGAAGCCTGTTGTAGACATTGAACAAAAGAAAAATCTCCTAAAATCTCCATTTCTTATTGCGTTCATAATCAAAAACATTTCCTTTTCGGTTTGAAAGAGTGGAGGGACTGGAAGCATGAAGAAATGTCTCCTCTGATAGCGTCTTCAGTCCATGAGCGTCAGAGAGGTTTAGTACCCTGTAGACGGGATAGAAACGGCTTCTCCAGCTCTCAGGTTTTCAGCTGATTAAAAGCAAAGTGCTGCAGTCAGGGTCGGGTTTTGGCTGAAGTGGGAGATTTGAAGCTTCTTAGTTTCCTGTTGATGTGGAAGGAGAGATGGACGGTGGCTCAGAACCAAACGTCTGCTGGTTCGTCTGATCTGGACGCCTTCAGGTCGTCTCGGTTTGGATTTTCACCCAACTGGGAGGAAACGTAGAAAACCAAAGATGGATGGATGCTAAATAATCCCAGCTGGATGTTTGATTGTTGCTCATTCAGATTGTGAACTAGAAGCATTAAAGCTGCAGCTTGGATCTGTCAGTTCACCTCAGGTCGCCTCCTTCCACATGAGCGGAGGCTGGGAGTTTGAGTTGCGGCTGTGAAACCGGAGCAGTCAGATGGAGGCAGAGGCCCTCTCCTGTGTTTTCTGTTCTGGGTGGGTTTGTTTACGGCTCTGGGTGCTGGGATCCATCTGGGATCAGCCCAGAAAGCTGTTATCTCAACTGTGTGTGACTCTTACCATCTGATCCCGTGTTACCTCTGAGGAAAACACGGAGATTTTCCACTGCAGCTCAGAGCTGCAGCTTCAGAGGCTCAGTCTTTAAAGCAGAACATCATTATGTAACAAAATATGCAGGGAAATGTGTCTGTTCTGATAGTTTTACAGAAAAATGTTTGATCAGAAAAGCTGCTCAGGATCAGGAGAGAAAAGACATGAAAACAAGAAATATGAAGGTTTGTTTCATTAAACAGCAGAGAAAGTAATAAAACACATCAATAACAAGAAATGGTTCAAAATGGCGGCACAGAATCACAAAGACTTTAGAAAATGAAAAAGTAGAAATAAAAATGTGGAGCAGAACAAGAATAATCAATTATTCTAAAGACACAAACAGCTTCTGTCCTGAGTGTCTGCATGCATACGCTGCTGCAGATGGAAAATGTTTTAGGGACATAAACATTTTTACATTTAACAACAAAAACATTGTAAATAGTTTTTCTGTAAAAATCAGAATACTTTCTTTCTTTCTTGGCCATTTTTTTGGTCTAGAAAAAGACAAGCTGGTGTTTTTCCAGCTTCGTTCATGTCCAGATTAAAAACAACGATCTGCTTCTCTCTTGTTCCAGATTCGTGGTAAATCCGTGTTGAAGCAGAACGAAGCGGACTGAGCCTCTCCTCCTCCGCCTGATTGGACCCGGCGGGTCGGTCAGGTTCCTGAATGGTGTCCAACTTGTCCTGCTCCATGTCCTCCATGAGGCGTTCAGGCGCTGCTGTCTGCACTGAAGACAGGATTTTAGAAACACTGAGATTAAAAAGTTTCAGCAGAATATTTTATTTCATTTAAAACATAGAAAATCATTATTCTGAAGACTTATTCAAACATTTTAAAAACTTTCTGTTTGAGACATTCTGCTGCAGAAAATGGGAAATCAGGAACATTTTCTGCAAAAAAGGACAAAACTGAAAGAAAATCACCTCTGAACAGCTGCAGGTTTCAGTGGCTCATTTCTGCTGCTGCATTTAATAATCTCCTTCACAGATCAAAGACAAGGCCAGGACATTCAGATTAGAGTCAGAATGGAGAGTTTGGACAATAAAAGTCTGTTTTTGTTACAGAAAAGTAACAATTTTACACACAAAACGCTCCGTCCTCCTCCTGGGGAGAAATATGAGGACAGCTCCTGAACCATAAACAGATGCAGCATGTGTAATAAAGGAGTTATGATTCAACGACGCAGCGGGAACATAAACCAATAAAATAATCCAGTACGTCCATAAAGCTCCAAACTGGTGGCAGTTCTCACCCGGCCATGAACAGATTAAATGTTTCCTGTTTGTTTATTCAGCCAGTAAAAGCTGGGAACATTTCCAGATCATTCCCAGTCGTCTCCCTGGAGCCTAAAGTGGCTTCCAGACGCTGGACGTCCATCGTTGGAGACATTTTGGACAGAAGACAGCGGTCATTTTAATCAGGCCTAACAGGAGCTCAGCATTAACTCTGGTTTCCTTTCAGTTATTCTTCAAAACGATTCTATCAGATCTGGGAGCAAATATGGACTCAGATTTTAACCTTCATGCACAGAACAGCTGTTTCTTACTTGTTGCAAAACTTTGGGCCATTTTATTATTGGATTTTTAATTTCATGTTGATTTAAGATGCACAGTCCTCATCTTTATTCAGTCCAGGAAAAACAAGTTGAATTTTTAATTTTTCTCATTTCATCCTGAAAGACAGGCTTGGTTGTCAGGCACCTTCTGTCCCATTCAGACATTAATATATGGAAAATAACTTCACCTTTCAGTAGACACATTTAAATGTTTAAAGTTGTATGCAGGATTTTTTTTAAAAACAGTGAACATGCAAAAACATTACAAAGAAGAAAACATCAAAACTACGAAATATAAGTAACTGAATAAATATATCTCTCATTTTCCAACATAATTATAATTTTAGTTTCCTAAAATTGCTCCTGGATTATAAGTCAATTACATTTTCACGTTTTAAAATAAAGCAGCCTAATAATTGCAACCATTTTGCATAATGTTAAAATGTATTTCTCTTGCTTTAATATTGCACATTTTACAGCTGATTAATTTAAAAAACAGTTTTTCCTCTTGTTGGTTTATTTAACTGCTGCAGAGTCAACCGACCTTCATGAGGAAAGAGTATTGTTAAAGAGAAACTGATGAAAGTTTGGCAAAAAAGGTGGGATGAAGATAAAACAGGAAGATGGTTTTATAAAATTCAGAAGAATGTAGGAGAAAGAAGAAATGGAAGAAGAAATAGAAAGGAGGAAAGAGTGATAACAAGATTAAGATTTGGACATACAGGACTTAATTATACACTTTTTAAAATTCAAAAACATAAAACTGGCAAATGTGATTATTTTGATAAATATGAAACTATAGAACATGTTATATTAGAATGCCATAAATATGAAATAGAGAGAAGATACATGAAGAGAGCGTGTGAAAGGATTAAGGAGAAGATTAATTTATTAGATATATTGAGGAAGAATTTAGGGAGTAAACATATGCAAATAATTATTAGATTTCTTAAGAAAACGAAATTATTTCATAGAATTTAATTGTAGTGTGTTTGTGAATGAAGGCATGATATACAAAGTTGTGCACAAGTATGTATGTGTTAAGTGTGAATGTGTGAGTGTATGTTAGATATAATTTATGGTAGAATATATGTGAGGATAAATATTTAAACCATCACGAACCACACTCCATACCAGTAAGTGGCGGTAATGCTACTAAAAGTTTCTTGCCAACCGCCATAAAACCGACAAGAAGAAGAAGAAGAACCGACCTTCATGTTTGTGGATGGAGATAACGAGCTCTGCAGCTTCCTCCGACTCATCCTTCCTTCCTGAAGTGGGTCGAGCTCAGATTTCCTACAGTCCGCGAAGGCGCCACCGAGCTCATTCATTGTTGAACGAAGCGGACGGACTGGAGACGCCGAACCGCACCGAGGAGCTGCTAGAAGGGAAAAAAGGACCCGGTTTCCCCGCTGTAAGTCGACCCAAGTCGTTTAAATGTTGGTTCGGTTGGGTTTTTGAGCCGTCTGGAGCCGCTGCTGCCCGGCTGCGGTCCTCTCCGCACGGTGCGGCGGCGTTCAGCGGCGCAGTTTCCGGGTTTTGCCGCCTTTGTGCACACGGCACCGGACTGGTGCGGAGCGCACAAAACCAACGTGTTTCTGTTTACCTCCGCTGTGTGAGTGGGTCCGGAATGGGACACCGACACGCGTGGCCGCTCGGGCCGCTGAACACGGAGTTTAATACGGTTTAATGGTTAAATTTGACCGGCAGGCTGCGGTCCAGACTGGGCGGCAACACGAGGCCTGATTCCGGGCCGCAGCCACCCGGAACATCCCGTCTGTCAGCATCCAGAGCGGGAATGCCCAGTCCGGTCTGATGGCACGGGGGGCAACCCGGTAAAAACACGGTTTATTTCAACAAGTGGCCACCTTATTTAACTTTAATTACCTCTAATATCAGCAACAGTAACATTAATTTCGTTCTACAGTAATAATCCGGTAAGACTCGGGTTTTTCATTTTACTTTTTGCCAAACTCCGTTCAGAAAAACAAACATTTTAATATTTCTTTGCCACACAGATGAGGAGCGGTGTATTTTTTTTACCCCAGTATTTACTAAAAGCTCCTTTTCAATTCGGCTCATCTTCTAGCAAACCCTGAACCTTATTTTGACTGATCCTCATCTTTTCCTTTTGTCTATTTATAAACTCCAGTGACCGAGCTTAACAGGATTTCTAGAAGAAATGTAGCTTTTAGACTAATCTGATCCTTAAGTACCGCGACATGCGGCTCCCTTTGTGTAATACTGACAGCCTGTTGGAGTTTATTACAACTGCCACTTATCATCACCATCAACTTCATTAAAGACACAAATTTATATGAGAGAAATAATAATTTAAAAATTAAAATCCATTAGCTGGACCTTTTGTTGGCTGATTAAATGTTTAAAATGTGGACTCTAAGAACCGCAGCGTTCCCCTTTGGCCTCAGTCTGTTTCACTTCCTTCCTCTGAAACTATTTTTAAAGGTTAGAGGTGATTAATTTGGGGATTTTTGCTCTGAAGTGTGAAAACAAACAGCTTTAAGAAGCTGATTCATCCTCTGGTAACGTTTAGGAAATGTTTGAACCCGGCAGCATCACTCAGTAAATGTCTGATTTTTTTTTATTTTATGATTTTTAATCATTTTTTTGTGAAATCATTTGAGTCGTCCTTTATTTCTTCCACTTCAGCTTTTTCACTCAGACTGATCTGTTTATTTGCTATCCGAGGCTCTTCAGGCCTCTGCTTGGTTTTATGCTCATTCTGCTCAGAAACCCTGAATTTTCCAGTTTTTCTGTTCTCCGGTGATCCAGACGTGACGTTTTGTCCCAGCAGAGATGCTGACTGACCAGATGGCTGCAGCCATCTTGGCTGCGACGCTCTGCTTCGCTGCCAGCTGCGTTTGGGTGGCGGCGGACTGCTCGCCGTCCCCCACCGAGGCCTCCGGCGGCGCCAGGCTCCTGACCGCTGTGGTGGACGCTCAGAGGGCTGAGCGGGCCCGAAGGCAACACCTGGAGGCGCTGTTCCACAGGTGAGCTGCTGCTTTGAGTGAGGAAGAAAGAAGCAGGGAGAGGAAAGTGTTGATGGTACAGCGGGTTGGAGCGTTTATAAAAACTCACATTTATGGTTCAGAACATGCAGCCACAACTAAACTGCTGAAGATTTTCCTGACACACTTTTTCCTTCCACTCAACTTTCTTTCACTATTAGGGTTTCAATTGATGATTCTTTTCGTAATCAATGATTTTGACGATTAATCAGATATATAACATGTATTTTTAGTTTTTGATCTTTAGTGATATTAAAATTTTGTTTAGCAGGTAAAACATAAAAAATACTAATTTTGCTTTATTAATTCATTATATCTTGTGAATAAAATGAGTTATGAAGAATCTGGAAACAAAATTGTCCTTCAGAAAAAGTTTTATTTGAGACCAAAACACCAGAGTGAAACTTTATCATCCAGTTTGTGGTAGAAAAACGATAAATCCTGCCAATGGAAAGTATTGATGTTGTTTTATTTCATCATGTGATTAACTGATTTATTGGTTATTGTGACTATTTGACGTGTTAAAAGTTGTGCCTAAGAAACTGATCAGAAGTTATCATAAATATTGTTAATATATTGAGAGAAATTTTCCTGACTTTGATCCTCCATGCAGATACGGAGAGAACGGCTCCATCTCTCTGGACGGCCTGAAGCGTCTGCTGCAGAGCGTCGGGCTCGACCGGATCCGGAACGTCATGGTGAAGCACCGGGAGCAAGCCGGCCACCACCATGACCATCATCACCACCATCATCATCATCATCATCACAGACACCCGGCCGCCGACCAGAACAGAACCGAGGACCCGCAGCAAACCCAGCCCACTGTGTCTGCGGCGCCGGGTCGGGACGGCACCGGGTTGTTGGTGAAAACCCAGAAGAGAAGCTTGGCTGGAGAAGGAGCGACCACGGTCGCCACAGCGACAGCGGTTAAAACCGAGCCAGCGGACCATCGTGATGAACTGGACCAGGATCATCTGGAGCAGGAAGAGGTCCGACTGACACAGGAAGAGGCTCTCTTTAGTATAGATCTATAAGAACCATGGTGGACGCTGCAGCAGCTCCTCCTTCTGGACGCTGCAGCAGCTCCTCCTTCTGGACGCTGCAGCAGCTCCTCCTTCTGGACGCTGCAGCAGCTCCTCCTTCTGGACGCTGCAGCAGCTCCTCCTTCGGCTCGGCAGGTTTTCTGGGGGAAACTGGAATAAATAAAAACAAATGAGCTGAAAAACAGAAATATTTCAGATTTTAATTCAGCCATCAGATTGGAGCAAAGTTCATTTTCAGGAACTCCTGATCGTTCATGGAGCTTCTTTAGAAATGTTCACGCTGACATTAGCGTTAGCCGCTACATGTTTAGCAGTGAGATGCTATTTTATGCTAACATAGCGTCACTGTTATGCTAACTCCTTTTAGCACAACTTAAACACAACAGCAGTCTTTTCCAGCGTCCAATCAGATCGTTTGAAGCACAAATTACCCCCACCCCCACCCCGCTTCAGATACAGTGATGGTGTAAATTAAGACTGACTGAGTTTTGGTATTTCCTGCAGTGCCTGAACGCCTCGGGCCTCCTCCTCTCACACGGGATGTCTCAGGAAGGAGGCGTGGCCCTGGGAGACTTCTCCTTCCTGTGCCCCGCCCTCCTGCACCAGATCGACAGCGGGGCGTGTCTCCTGCACGGCGACGCCTCCGGACACGAAGGCACAGGTAGGAAAGTCAGGCTGCAGCTTTTCCTGCACCGTTATGAGAGAAAACATCTGGAAATGTTGGTTCATCTGGATTAACAGGTTCTAATCTGAAACTTCGTCATGTTGGCGAATAATCGCATCATCAGCAGTTTCTGCTTCTGTTCATGAAAAATAATAATTTGACCAAATAACTTTGATTTGTTGCTTCTGTTTTTTTCTTGTTAATGGAGAGAAATCTGATTCAATGTTATTGCAACCAAAGAATTCTTCAAAAACTAAAGTTTGAAATAAATTAATGCCAAAAATAAAAATGTTAAAAACTTCTGAATTAAAAAAATACGTTTTAAATAATTTTTACCTGCTCCAGACTGACCAATAGAAAAGCCGTTGCTAACGGCGACGTGGATGATGCAGCTTCTCGTCCGTCAAAGGAAGTGGACAGTAATCTGTGAAATAAGATTAGAAAATAATTTATAAAACTCAAATTTAAAAAATAAAATCTGAAAAATTAAAATGTTTGTTAGAATTTAAAGTTTATTGATGTTTCAGAATCTGTTCTTGCATTAATATTATATTATTATTTCAAAATGCTCTCAACACATTGACATTATTAGATATAATCAGCCTGCAGCTGTTCTTGTGTTTTATTTATCTCTCTGTATTTTTTAGGACATAAACACCATAGACATTCACACGGTCACCATGGAAACCACGACCACGCCACCCGGAACCACAGCGAGCCCGGCAGCGGGGAAAACGGCAAACACATCGCAACAGGTGAGCTGATTTCAGGCTGGGAGGTCAAAGGTCAATGGATGGGTTTAACGCGTTTCCTTTAACTTCCTGTTTCCTCTTCAGTGTCTCTGGTTCCTGCTAACCGTCGTTTTCTCCACTCTGTCAAACAGATTCACAGAAAACGAGGAGAAAACTTCATAAAATTAATAAAAAATCACAAATTCTTCAGGTTTTAAACTATGATAGTTCATTTTAAATGTATCATTTAACAAAACATTAAAGTCTTTGTTGTTTTTTACCTTTAAATAAATGCTAATGCTAACCTGCTCTTCCAGCCTCGGCCTAACGAAGCTAACAATCAGTCCGACCAGAGAAACGCTGAGCTGAAGTTCTGCCTCTAACGGCTCGCCGTCCCGGTTCTGGTTCCTGACGCTCTGCTCTGTTGCAGCCTGGGTCGGCGGCTTCGTCTCCATCACCGTCATCAGCGCGCTGTCCCTGCTGGGCGTCCTCCTCATCCCGCTCATGAACAGAGTCTTCTTCAAGTTCCTGCTCAGCTTCCTGGTGGCGCTGGCCGTGGGAACGCTGAGCGGCGACGCCTTCCTGCACCTCCTTCCCCACGTGAGTCGGAGCCACAGGAGACACTTTGTTTACATCAACATCAACTCAACCGAGTCGTTTCACCGCAGAGATAAAAGAAATCTGTGGTGAAACCAAGAACTGTTCACTCATTTTAACTTGACTGTGTCTTAGGCCACATTTTCCTTTTTGGTGTTTCTACCTGTAAATCTCACACACAGAACAATTTCTCAAAAGCAAAAACTCAAATTCAAATTTAGCCCTCCAGACATTTTGACTAAAATTTAGAATCTAAAAAGCAAGAAATATTTGGGTTTTGTTGTGGATGATTAAGAAAGAAATAACAAAAAACAATCACTTTTCCATTCTTTTAACTGTAAATCAGGCCTACATTTTTAACAATCTGACCCCATCAGTTGGAGTTTTTCCTTCCACTAAATCTTCTCTCTGTGCTGATCTGAGTGGAGATGCTGCAGCATCGTTGAGGCGTTTTGTTTCCGTCTCTTCAGTCTCACGGGAACCACGACCACTACAATCACCTGGACGACCACGACGACCTTCACCCTGACGGCGAGGAGAACATGGACGGCGTGTGGAAAGGCCTGACGGCTCTGGGCGGAGTCTACTTCATGTTCCTGATCGAACACTTCCTGACGCTGGGAAAAATGTACAAAGACAAGAAACAGAAGGTTGGAGACGAAGCTTTGATGTTTTCTGTTAAAGTTGATTCAGATTTTATTTAAAAACTCGTCACAGAAAGAAGCAGCAGAAAAATCTGCACAACCTGATTACATCCGTCTCTATGGCAACAATATCTGCTAATTAATGCAGCAGGAAAGAGTTTAGAGGTTTAGTTCAACCAGCAGATGGCGCCACCTGCAGCTTTTTCAACAAAACTGAATTTCATTTACAGTCTGTCCTTATGAAGTAAATATTAAAACTAAACAAGTCATAATGCAGGAAAACATCAAGATTTTATTCTCGTAATATTATGATTTTATTTTTGGATTATTATTGCGACTTTATTCTCATGACTTTGTTGTTGTAATTTAACAGTTTTTCATATCCTGTCACATAAACTCACTGATCAGCAGCCTGTTGATGTGGAGCCTCAGTGTTTCTGGAACATGGAGGTTCTGGTTCTGCTGGTTCTGATGTTCATGTTGGTTTTCCTGTCAGGTCCAGAAGAAGTGGGACCAGACGGACAAATCGGACCCGGAGAAGCAGCCGGCTCTGGAGGAGAGCGAGCTGAAGCCAAGCGAAGGTGAGAGTCGGTTCTGGTCCAGTTCTGCTCTGATCCGGTTCTGACCGGGTCTGATCCGACCCAACTCGCTCCTCTCAGACGTTTCCTCTCCATCTGCTCTTCCTCCACCAGACGTGGAGCCGAACGGCGCCGGTGCGTTTGGCGAGCTCCCCGGCGGCGTGGCGGAGGAGGAGCAGGTGATGCTGACGCCGCAGGTTTCCGTGGTAACGCAGCAGACGTACGGCCGGCCAGCAGGGGGCGGCGCCGCCGGATACTCGGCCGAGGACTGCGAGAACAAATGCCACTCCCACTTCCACGACACGGTGGGCCAGGCGGACAGCCTGCACCACCATCACCATGACTACCACCACATCCTGCACCACCACCACTCCCAGAACCACCACCCCCACAGCCACGCCCACTCCTACTCCGAGGAGCACTTCCAGCAGGCCGGCGTCGCCACGCTGGCCTGGATGGTCATCATGGGCGACGGCCTGCACAACTTCAGCGACGGCCTCGCCATCGGTGAGCCGCCGTCGCCACGGAAACGGCCCTTGATGCCGCCGGTGGGCGTGGCCTAACGGAGTGTCTGTGTGTCTGCAGGAGCCGCCTTCAGCGAGAGTCTGTCCAGCGGACTGAGCACATCGGTGGCCGTTTTCTGCCATGAGCTGCCGCACGAGCTGGGTGAGGCACGGCGAGGAGTTTGATTTATTGTTCCATAGAAATACCAACATAGAAACACCAACATAGAAACACCAACATAGAAACACCAACACAGAAACACCAACACAGAAACACCAACACAGAAACACCGACACAGAAACACCGACATAGAAACACCGACAGTCTCTGTCAGCAGGTTGGTGAAAGAATCAGACGTCTTTATGAGACTGGAGTCATAAAGAAGCGTTTTTAAAATGGAAATGTTTAAAACGAGCAGCGTTTGTGGTTTTATTGTTTTACCTCTCGCTCCTCCAGGTGACTTTGCGGTGCTGCTGAAGGCGGGCATGACGGTTCGCCAGGCCATCCTCTACAACATTCTGTCGGCCATGATGGCGTACTTCGGCTTGGTGACGGGCATTCTGATCGGCCACTACGCTGAAAACGTTTCCACCTGGATCTTCGCCCTGACGGCCGGCCTCTTCATGTACGTGGCGCTGGTGGACATGGTGAGTTGGACCGAACCGTCTCTGGGGGACCGAACCGTCTCTGGGGGACCGAACCGTCTCTGGGGGACAGAACCGTCTCTGGGGACTGAACCGTCTCTGGGGGACCGAACCGTCTCTGGGGGACCGAACCGTCTCTGGGGGACAGAACCGCCTCTGGGGGACAGAACCGTCTCTGGGGGACAGAACCGTCTCATGTCTTCATCAGCAGAGCTTCATGCTCTAACTGCACAGTTTGGTCATAAAGTTAAATCTAACGTTTGATTAAAAGCCTAAATTTGTAAAAGATGTTTTCATGCAGTTAATAAGAGTCACATTTGTCAGCCTGTTTTCTTCCCTCCACCTGATTTGTTGCTGCTTCTCTGCTTCAGGTGCCAGAGATGCTGCACAACGACGCCGGCGACCACGGCTTCAGCCACTGGGGCTTCTTCCTGCTGCAGAACGCCGGCATCCTGCTGGGCTTCTGCATCATGCTGCTCATCGCGCTGTTCGAGCACAAGATCCAGCTGGACCTGGGATACTGACCCGCACCGCACTGCATCCTGGGAGGGAGCCTGGAGGGAACCTGGAGAGAGCCTGGAGGAATCCAGGCCTGGAGCTGCTCAGCAGGGTTCACAGGTGGAAACTGTCTGGAGTTTCTTCTGGGTTTCTTTCACACTTTAATTTTCTCTCTGAACTTCATCTGTTGGGTCAATTAGTTTAGTTTTTTATATCATTTTTGTGTTTTTCTCAGTGAAACCTGATCAGTGTTACAAAGCTGCAACTTTCCAAACCACAGTTCCCCTTAAATCTGTGATTCTGTATAAAACCTGACAGGAAGCAGCAGAAGGTTCATGTTGAGTCTCGTGTTACTTTTTGGTTTCTTTTTTTTAAACTAATGTTTGTTCTGTTCATCGATTCTTCTGGAGTTTGTTGTTCGTGTTGAATCTTTGTTTCCCGTCATTCTGTCTGGAATAAAAATTAAATTTACCCAAACAGGACTGCGTTAGAAACTTCTGCTCTGAAGTGTTAAACATAAATAAAAACATAGAAGAAAAACATATTTTTTATTTATTTTATTTGCTATAAAATGCACAAACCTACATTATATTCATCTGTTTGTGTGGAGAAAAGTTGTGAAATGTTCTTCATCAGACTTCAGGCCGGATGAGAATCTGTTTGTTTCTATGGTTACAGACTGAAGATGGCAGCTGATAGAAAACAGGTTTTTCTCTGTGTTTTAATTTTCTTCTGTTCAGGATGAAGAGCAGCAGAAGAAACTGATTCCTCTGAAGGTCAAAGTTTCCTCTGTGGATCCAACATGTAAATATTAAACTGTAAATTTTGGCTGTTTATGTATCTGATGTTTGTAAACAGTCTGCATTATGTTTCACTGACACAAACCCAAACAAGAGAAAAATAAAATCCATTAAAGATGAAATCTGATGTTTGGTTTTTATTAATTCAGTTGGATTATAGATGCAGTTTCATGTTTTCATTTAAATTTCTTCTGTTCATTCGATTTGTCAGGTATGTTTATTGTATATTTTTATCCATCGTAGCAACGTTTTGTAGCTTATAGACCATAAAGTATATATATATATATATATATA